>NC_134830.1:151564158-151642179 GCF_004210375.1 Tachypleus tridentatus
TAATAAGTACAGTTAGATCAACAACATCAATACTGTAATAAGTACAGTTAGATCAACAACATCAATACTGTAATAAGTACAGTTAGATCAACAACATCAATACTGTAATAAGTACAGTTAGATCAACAACATCAATACTGTAATAAGTACAGTTAGATCAACAACATCAATACTGTAATAAGTACAGTTAGATCAACAACATCAATACTGTAATAAGTACAGTTAGATCAACAACATCAATACTGTAATAAGTACAGTTAGATCAACAACATCAATACTGTAATAAGTACAGTTAGATCAACAACATCAATACTGTAATAAGTACAGTTAGATCAACAACATCAATACTGTAATAAGTACAGTTAGATCAACAACATCAATACTGTAATAAGTACAGTTAGATCAACAATATCAATACTGTAATAAGTACAGTTAGATCAACAACATCAATACTGTAATAAGTACAGTTAGATCAACAACATCAATACTGTAATAAGTACAGTTAGATCAACAACATCAATACTGTAATAAGTACAGTTAGATCAACAACATCAATACTGTAATAAGTACAGTTAGATCAACAACATCAATACTGTAATAAGTACAGTTAGATCAACAACATCAATACTGTAATAAGTACAGTTAGATCAACAACATCAATACTGTAATAAGTACAGTTAGATCAACAACATCAATACTGTAATAAGTACAGTTAGATCAACAACATCAATACTGTAATAAGTACAGTTAGATCAACAACATCAATACTGTAATAAGTACAGTTAGATCAACAACATCAATACTGTAATAAGTACAGTTAGATCAACAACATCAATACTGTAATAAGTACAGTTAGATCAACAACATCAATACTGTAATAAGTACAGTTAGATCAACAACATCAATACTGTAATAAGTACAGTTAGATCAACAACATCAATACTGTAATAAGTACAGTTAGATCAACAACATCAATACTGTAATAAGTACAGTTAGATCAACAACATCAATACTGTAATAAGTACAGTTAGATCAACAACATCAATACTGTAATAAGTACAGTTAGATCAACAACATCAATACTGTAATAAGTACAGTTAGATCAACAACATCAATACTGTAATAAGTACAGTTAGATCAACAACATCAATACTGTAATAAGTACAGTTAGATCAACAACATCAATACTGTAATAAGTACAGTTAGATCAACAACATCAATACTGTAATAAGTACAGTTAGATCAACAACATCAATACTGTAATAAGTACAGTTAGATCAACAACATCAATACTGTAATAAGTACAGTTAGATCAACAACATCAATACTGTAATAAGTACAGTTAGATCAACAACATCAATACTGTAATAAGTACAGTTAGATCAACAACATCAATACTGTAATAAGTACAGTTAGATCAACAACATCAATACTGTAATAAGTACAGTTAGATCAACAACATCAATACTGTAATAAGTACAGTTAGATCAACAACATCAATACTGTAATAAGTACAGTTAGATCAACAACATCAATACTGTAATAAGTACAGTTAGATCAACAACATCAATACTGTAATAAGTACAGTTAGATCAACAACATCAATACTGTAATAAGTACAGTTAGATCAACAACATCAATACTGTAATAAGTACAGTTAGATCAACAACATCAATACTGTAATAAGTACAGTTAGATCAACAACATCAATACTGTAATAAGTACAGTTAGATCAACAACATCAATACTGTAATAAGTACAGTTAGATCAACAACATCAATACTGTAATAAGTACAGTTAGATCAACAACATCAATACTGTAATAAGTACAGTTAGATCAACAACATCAATACTGTAATAAGTACAGTTAGATCAACAACATCAATACTGTAATAAGTACAGTTAGATCAACAACATCAATACTGTAATAAGTACAGTTAGATCAACAACATCAATACTGTAATAAGTACAGTTAGATCAACAACATCAATACTGTAATAAGTACAGTTAGATCAACAACATCAATACTGTAATAAGTACAGTTAGATCAACAACATCAATACTGTAATAAGTACAGTTAGATCAACAACATCAATACTGTAATAAGTACAGTTAGATCAACAACATCAATACAGTATAGTTAGATCAACAAATCAATACTGTAATAAGTACAGTTAGATCAACAACATCAATACTGTAATAAGTACAGTTAGATCAACAACATCAATACTGTAATAAGTACAGTTAGATCAACAACATCAATACTGTAATAAGTACAGTTAGATCAACAACATCAATACTGTAATAAGTACAGTTAGATCAACAACATCAATACTGTAATAAGTACAGTTAGATCAACAACATCAATACTGTAATAAGTACAGTTAGATCAACAACATCAATACTGTAATAAGTACAGTTAGATCAACAACATCAATACTGTAATAAGTACAGTTAGATCAACAACATCAATACTGTAATAAGTACAGTTAGATCAACAACATCAATACTGTAATAAGTACAGTTAGATCAACAACATCAATACTGTAATAAGTACAGTTAGATCAACAACATCAATACTGTAATAAGTACAGTTAGATCAACAACATCAATACTGTAATAAGTACAGTTAGATCAACAACATCAATACTGTAATAAGTACAGTTAGATCAACAACATCAATACTGTAATAAGTACAGTTAGATCAACAACATCAATACTGTAATAAGTACAGTTAGATCAACAACATCAATACTGTAATAAGTACAGTTAGATCAACAACATCAATACTGTAATAAGTACAGTTAGATCAACAACATCAATACTGTAATAAGTACAGTTAGATCAACAACATCAATACTGTAATAAGTACAGTTAGATCAACAACATCAATACTGTAATAAGTACAGTTAGATCAACAACATCAATACTGTAATAAGTACAGTTAGATCAACAACATCAATACTGTAATAAGTACAGTTAGATCAACAACATCAATACTGTAATAAGTACAGTTAGATCAACAACATCAATACTGTAATAAGTACAGTTAGATCAACAACATCAATACTGTAATAAGTACAGTTAGATCAACAACATCAATACTGTAATAAGTACAGTTAGATCAACAACATCAATACTGTAATAAGTACAGTTAGATCAACAACATCAATACTGTAATAAGTACAGTTAGATCAACAACATCAATACTGTAATAAGTACAGTTAGATCAACAACATCAATACTGTAATAAGTACAGTTAGATCAACAACATCAATACTGTAATAAGTACAGTTAGATCAACAACATCAATACTGTAATAAGTACAGTTAGATCAACAACATCAATACTGTAATAAGTACAGTTAGATCAACAACATCAATACTGTAATAAGTACAGTTAGATCAACAACATCAATACTGTAATAAGTACAGTTAGATCAACAACATCAATACTGTAATAAGTACAGTTAGATCAACAACATCAATACTGTAATAAGTACAGTTAGATCAACAACATCAATACTGTAATAAGTACAGTTAGATCAACAACATCAATACTGTAATAAGTACAGTTAGATCAACAACATCAATACTGTAATAAGTACAGTTAGATCAACAACATCAATACTGTAATAAGTACAGTTAGATCAACAACATCAATACTGTAATAAGTACAGTTAGATCAACAACATCAATACTGTAATAAGTACAGTTAGATCAACAACATCAATACTGTAATAAGTACAGTTAGATCAACAACATCAATACTGTAATAAGTACAGTTAGATCAACAACATCAATACTGTAATAAGTACAGTTAGATCAACAACATCAATACTGTAATAAGTACAGTTAGATCAACAACATCAATACTGTAATAAGTACAGTTAGATCAACAACATCAATACTGTAATAAGTACAGTTAGATCAACAACATCAATACTGTAATAAGTACAGTTAGATCAACAACATCAATACTGTAATAAGTACAGTTAGATCAACAACATCAATACTGTAATAAGTACAGTTAGATCAACAACATCAATACTGTAATAAGTACAGTTAGATCAACAACATCAATACTGTAATAAGTACAGTTAGATCAACAACATCAATACTGTAATAAGTACAGTTAGATCAACAACATCAATACTGTAATAAGTACAGTTAGATCAACAACATCAATACTGTAATAAGTACAGTTAGATCAACAACATCAATACTGTAATAAGTACAGTTAGATCAACAACATCAATACTGTAATAAGTACAGTTAGATCAACAACATCAATACTGTAATAAGTACAGTTAGATCAACAACATCAATACTGTAATAAGTACAGTTAGATCAACAACATCAATACTGTAATAAGTACAGTTAGATCAACAACATCAATACTGTAATAAGTACAGTTAGATCAACAACATCAATACTGTAATAAGTACAGTTAGATCAACAACATCAATACTGTAATAAGTACAGTTAGATCAACAACATCAATACTGTAATAAGTACAGTTAGATCAACAACATCAATACTGTAATAAGTACAGTTAGATCAACAACATCAATACTGTAATAAGTACAGTTAGATCAACAACATCAATACTGTAATAAGTACAGTTAGATCAACAACATCAATACTGTAATAAGTACAGTTAGATCAACAACATCAATACTGTAATAAGTACAGTTAGATCAACAACATCAATACTGTAATAAGTACAGTTAGATCAACAACATCAATACTGTAATAAGTACAGTTAGATCAACAACATCAATACTGTAATAAGTACAGTTAGATCAACAACATCAATACTGTAATAAGTACAGTTAGATCAACAACATCAATACTGTAATAAGTACAGTTAGATCAACAACATCAATACTGTAATAAGTACAGTTAGATCAACAACATCAATACTGTAATAAGTACAGTTAGATCAACAACATCAATACTGTAATAAGTACAGTTAGATCAACAACATCAATACTGTAATAAGTACAGTTAGATCAACAACATCAATACTGTAATAAGTACAGTTAGATCAACAACATCAATACTGTAATAAGTACAGTTAGATCAACAACATCAATACTGTAATAAGTACAGTTAGATCAACAACATCAATACTGTAATAAGTACAGTTAGATCAACAACATCAATACTGTAATAAGTACAGTTAGATCAACAACATCAATACTGTAATAAGTACAGTTAGATCAACAACATCAATACT
Source organism: Tachypleus tridentatus (assembly GCF_004210375.1). Taxonomy (NCBI): domain Eukaryota; kingdom Metazoa; phylum Arthropoda; class Merostomata; order Xiphosura; family Limulidae; genus Tachypleus; species Tachypleus tridentatus. The sequence goes on from NC_134830.1 coordinate 151,569,400, forward strand.
GTAATAAGTACAGTTAGATCAACAACATCAATACTGTAATAAGTACAGTTAGATCAACAACATCAATACTGTAATAAGTACAGTTAGATCAACAACATCAATACTGTAATAAGTACAGTTAGATCAACAACATCAATACTGTAATAAGTACAGTTAGATCAACAACATCAATACTGTAATAAGTACAGTTAGATCAACAACATCAATACTGTAATAAGTACAGTTAGATCAACAACATCAATACTGTAATAAGTACAGTTAGATCAACAACATCAATACTGTAATAAGTACAGTTAGATCAACAACATCAATACTGTAATAAGTACAGTTAGATCAACAACATCAATACTGTAATAAGTACAGTTAGATCAACAACATCAATACTGTAATAAGTACAGTTAGATCAACAACATCAATACTGTAATAAGTACAGTTAGATCAACAACATCAATACTGTAATAAGTACAGTTAGATCAACAACATCAATACTGTAATAAGTAAAGTTATATGAACAACATCAGTACTGTAATAAGTACAGTTAGATCATCAACATCAGTACTGTAATAAGTACAGTTATATCAACATCAATACTGTAATAAGTACAGTTACATCAACAATATCAGTACTGTAATAAGTACAGTTAGATCAACAACATCAATACTGTAATAAGTACAGTTAGATCAACAACATCAATACTGTAATAAGTACAGTTAGATCAACAACATCAATACTGTAATAAGTACAGTTAGATCAACAACATCAATACTGTAATAAGTACAGTTAGATCAACAACATCAATACTGTAATAAGTACAGTTAGATCAACAACATCAATACTGTAATAAGTACAGTTAGATCAACAACATCAATACTGTAATAAGTACAGTTAGATCAACAACATCAATACTGTAATAAGTACAGTTAGATCAACAACATCAATACTGTAATAAGTACAGTTAGATCAACAACATCAATACTGTAATAAGTACAGTTAGATCAACAACATCAATACTGTAATAAGTACAGTTAGATCAACAACATCAATACTGTAATAAGTACAGTTAGATCAACAACATCAATACTGTAATAAGTACAGTTAGATCAACAACATCAATACTGTAATAAGTACAGTTAGATCAACAACATCAATACTGTAATAAGTACAGTTAGATCAACAACATCAATACTGTAATAAGTACAGTTAGATCAACAACATCAATACTGTAATAAGTACAGTTAGATCAACAACATCAATACTGTAATAAGTACAGTTAGATCAACAACATCAATACTGTAATAAGTACAGTTAGATCAACAACATCAATACTGTAATAAGTACAGTTAGATCAACAACATCAATACTGTAATAAGTACAGTTAGATCAACAACATCAATACTGTAATAAGTACAGTTAGATCAACAACATCAATACTGTAATAAGTACAGTTAGATCAACAACATCAATACTGTAATAAGTACAGTTAGATCAACAACATCAATACTGTAATAAGTACAGTTAGATCAACAACATCAATACTGTAATAAGTACAGTTAGATCAACAACATCAATACTGTAATAAGTACAGTTAGATCAACAACATCAATACTGTAATAAGTACAGTTAGATCAACAACATCAATACTGTAATAAGTACAGTTAGATCAACAACATCAATACTGTAATAAGTACAGTTAGATCAACAACATCAATACTGTAATAAGTACAGTTAGATCAACAACATCAATACTGTAATAAGTACAGTTAGATCAACAACATCAATACTGTAATAAGTACAGTTAGATCAACAACATCAATACTGTAATAAGTACAGTTAGATCAACAACATCAATACTGTAATAAGTACAGTTAGATCAACAACATCAATACTGTAATAAGTACAGTTAGATCAACAACATCAATACTGTAATAAGTACAGTTAGATCAACAACATCAATACTGTAATAAGTACAGTTAGATCAACAACATCAATACTGTAATAAGTACAGTTAGATCAACAACATCAATACTGTAATAAGTACAGTTAGATCAACAACATCAATACTGTAATAAGTACAGTTAGATCAACAACATCAATACTGTAATAAGTACAGTTAGATCAACAACATCAATACTGTAATAAGTACAGTTAGATCAACAACATCAATACTGTAATAAGTACAGTTAGATCAACAACATCAATACTGTAATAAGTACAGTTAGATCAACAACATCAATACTGTAATAAGTACAGTTAGATCAACAACATCAATACTGTAATAAGTACAGTTAGATCAACAACATCAATACTGTAATAAGTACAGTTAGATCAACAACATCAATACTGTAATAAGTACAGTTAGATCAACAACATCAATACTGTAATAAGTACAGTTAGATCAACAACATCAATACTGTAATAAGTACAGTTAGATCAACAACATCAATACTGTAATAAGTACAGTTAGATCAACAACATCAATACTGTAATAAGTACAGTTAGATCAACAACATCAATACTGTAATAAGTACAGTTAGATCAACAACATCAATACTGTAATAAGTACAGTTAGATCAACAACATCAATACTGTAATAAGTACAGTTAGATCAACAACATCAATACTGTAATAAGTACAGTTAGATCAACAACATCAATACTGTAATAAGTACAGTTAGATCAACAACATCAATACTGTAATAAGTACAGTTAGATCAACAACATCAATACTGTAATAAGTACAGTTAGATCAACAACATCAATACTGTAATAAGTACAGTTAGATCAACAACATCAATACTGTAATAAGTACAGTTAGATCAACAACATCAATACTGTAATAAGTACAGTTAGATCAACAACATCAATACTGTAATAAGTACAGTTAGATCAACAACATCAATACTGTAATAAGTACAGTTAGATCAACAACATCAATACTGTAATAAGTACAGTTAGATCAACAACATCAATACTGTAATAAGTACAGTTAGATCAACAACATCAATACTGTAATAAGTACAGTTAGATCAACAACATCAATACTGTAATAAGTACAGTTAGATCAACAACATCAATACTGTAATAAGTACAGTTAGATCAACAACATCAATACTGTAATAAGTACAGTTAGATCAACAATATCAATACTGTAATAAGTACAGTTAGATCAACAACATCAATACTGTAATAAGTACAGTTAGATCAATATCAATATTGTAATAAGCACAGTTATATCAACAACATCACTAATGTAATAAGTACAGTTAGATCAACAACATCAATACTGTAATAAGTACAGTTAGATCAACAACATCAATACTGTAATAAGTACAGTTAGATCAACAACATCAATACTGTAATAAGTACAGTTAGATCAACAACATCAATACTGTAATAAGTACAGTTAGATCAACAACATCAATACTGTAATAAGTACAGTTAGATCAACAACATCAATACTGTAATAAGTACAGTTAGATCAACAACATCAATACTGTAATAAGTACAGTTAGATCAACAACATCAATACTGTAATAAGTACAGTTAGATCAACAACATCAATACTGTAATAAGTACAGTTAGATCAACAACATCAATACTGTAATAAGTACAGTTACATCAATACTGTAATAAGTACAGTTATCAATATCAACAACATCAATACTGTAATAAGTACAGTTAGATCAACAACATCAATACTGTAATAAGTACAGTTAGATCAACAACATCAATACTGTAATAAGTACAGTTAGATCAACAACATCAATACTGTAATAAGTACAGTTAGATCAACAACATCAGTTACTGTAATAAGTCAACAACAGTACTGTAACAAGTAGAGTTTTATCAACAATATCAATACTGTAATAAGTACAGTTAGATCAACAACATCAATACTGTAATAAGTACAGTTAGATCAACAACATCAATACTGTAATAAGTACAGTTAGATCAACAACATCAATACTGTAATAAGTACAGTTAGATCAACAACATCAATACTGTAATAAGTACAGTTAGACATCAATACAAGTTATCAATACTGTAATAAGTACAGTTAGATCAACAACATCACTACTGTAATAAGTAGTTAGATCAACAACATCAATACTGTAATAAGTACAGTTAGATCAACAACATCAATACTGTAATAAGTACAGTTAGATCAACAACATCAATACTGTAATAAGTACAGTTAGATCAACAACATCAATACTGTAATAAGTACAGTTAGATCAACAACATCAATACTGTAATAAGTACAGTTAGATCAACAACATCAATACTGTAATAAGTACAGTTAGATCAACAACATCAATACTGTAATAAGTACAGTTAGATCAACAACATCAATACTGTAATAAGTACAGTTAGATCAACAACATCAATACTGTAATAAGTACAGTTAGATCAACAACATCAATACTGTAATAAGTACAGTTAGATCAACAACATCAATACTGTAATAAGTACAGTTAGATCAACAACATCAATACTGTAATAAGTACAGTTAGATCAACAACATCAATACTGTAATAAGTACAGTTAGATCAACAACATCAATACTGTAATAAGTACAGTTAGATCAACAACATCAATACTGTAATAAGTACAGTTAGATCAACAACATCAATACTGTAATAAGTACAGTTAGATCAACAACATCAATACTGTAATAAGTACAGTTAGATCAACAACATCAATACTGTAATAAGTACAGTTAGATCAACAACATCAATACTGTAATAAGTACAGTTAGATCAACAACATCAATACTGTAATAAGTACAGTTAGATCAACAACATCAATACTGTAATAAGTACAGTTAGATCAACAACATCAATACTGTAATAAGTACAGTTAGATCAACAACATCAATACTGTAATAAGTACAGTTAGATCAACAACATCAATACTGTAATAAGTACAGTTAGATCAACAACATCAATACTGTAATAAGTACAGTTAGATCAACAACATCAATACTGTAATAAGTACAGTTAGATCAACAACATCAATACTGTAATAAGTACAGTTAGATCAACAACATCAATACTGTAATAAGTACAGTTAGATCAACAACATCAATACTGTAATAAGTACAGTTAGATCAACAACATCAATACTGTAATAAGTACAGTTAGATCAACAACATCAATACTGTAATAAGTACAGTTAGATCAACAACATCAATACTGTAATAAGTACAGTTAGATCAACAACATCAATACTGTAATAAGTACAGTTAGATCAACAACATCAATACTGTAATAAGTACAGTTAGATCAACAACATCAATACTGTAATAAGTACAGTTAGATCAACAACATCAATACTGTAATAAGTACAGTTAGATCAACAACATCAATACTGTAATAAGTACAGTTAGATCAACAACATCAATACTGTAATAAGTACAGTTAGATCAACAACATCAATACTGTAATAAGTACAGTTAGATCAACAACATCAATACTGTAATAAGTACAGTTAGATCAACAACATCAATACTGTAATAAGTACAGTTAGATCAACAACATCAATACTGTAATAAGTACAGTTAGATCAACAACATCAATACTGTAATAAGTACAGTTAGATCAACAACATCAATACTGTAATAAGTACAGTTAGATCAACAACATCAATACTGTAATAAGTACAGTTAGATCAACAACATCAATACTGTAATAAGTACAGTTAGATCAACAACATCAATACTGTAATAAGTACAGTTAGATCAACAACATCAATACTGTAATAAGTACAGTTAGATCAACAACATCAATACTGTAATAAGTACAGTTAGATCAACAACATCAATACAATAATACTGTAATAAGTACAGTTAGATCAACAACATCATCAATACTGTAATAAGTACAGTTAGATCAACAACATCAATACTGTAATAAGTACAGTTAGATCAACAACATCAATACTGTAATAAGTACAGTTAGATCAACAACATCAATACTGTAATAAGTACAGTTAGATCAACAACATCAATACTGTAATAAGTACAGTTAGATCAACAACATCAATACTGTAATAAGTACAGTTAGATCAACAACATCAATACTGTAATAAGTACAGTTAGATCAACAACATCAATACTGTAATAAGTACAGTTAGATCAACAACATCAATACTGTAATAAGTACAGTTAGATCAACAACATCAATACTGTAATAAGTACAGTTAGATCAACAACATCAATACTGTAATAAGTACAGTTAGATCAACAACATCAATACTGTAATAAGTACAGTTAGATCAACAACATCAATACTGTAATAAGTACAGTTAGATCAACAACATCAATACTGTAATAAGTACAGTTAGATCAACAACATCAATACTGTAATAAGTACAGTTAGATCAACAACATCAATACTGTAATAAGTACAGTTAGATCAACAACATCAATACTGTAATAAGTACAGTTAGATCAACAACATCAATACTGTAATAAGTACAGTTAGATCAACAACATCAATACTGTAATAAGTACAGTTAGATCAACAACATCAATACTGTAATAAGTACAGTTAGATCAACAACATCAATACTGTAATAAGTACAGTTAGATCAACAACATCAATACTGTAATAAGTACAGTTAGATCAACAACATCAATACTGTAATAAGTACAGTTAGATCAACAACATCAATACTGTAATAAGTACAGTTAGATCAACAACATCAATACTGTAATAAGTACAGTTAGATCAACAACATCAATACTGTAATAAGTACAGTTAGATCAACAACATCAATACTGTAATAAGTACAGTTAGATCAACAACATCAATACTGTAATAAGTACAGTTAGATCAACAACATCAATACTGTAATAAGTACAGTTAGATCAACAACATCAATACTGTAATAAGTACAGTTAGATCAACAACATCAATACTGTAATAAGTACAGTTAGATCAACAACATCAATACTGTAATAAGTACAGTTAGATCAACAACATCAATACTGTAATAAGTACAGTTAGATCAACAACATCAATACTGTAATAAGTACAGTTAGATCAACAACATCAATACTGTAATAAGTACAGTTAGATCAACAACATCAATACTGTAATAAGTACAGTTAGATCAACAACATCAATACTGTAATAAGTACAGTTAGATCAACAACATCAATACTGTAATAAGTACAGTTAGATCAACAACATCAATACTGTAATAAGTACAGTTAGATCAACAACATCAATACTGTAATAAGTACAGTTAGATCAACAACATCAATACTGTAATAAGTACAGTTAGATCAACAACATCAATACTGTAATAAGTACAGTTAGATCAACAACATCAATACTGTAATAAGTACAGTTAGATCAACAACATCAATACTGTAATAAGTACAGTTAGATCAACAACATCAATACTGTAATAAGTACAGTTAGATCAACAACATCAATACTGTAATAAGTACAGTTAGATCAACAACATCAATACTGTAATAAGTACAGTTAGATCAACAACATCAATACTGTAATAAGTACAGTTAGATCAACAACATCAATACTGTAATAAGTACAGTTAGATCAACAACATCAATACTGTAATAAGTACAGTTAGATCAACAACATCAATACTGTAATAAGTACAGTTAGATCAACAACATCAATACTGTAATAAGTACAGTTAGATCAACAACATCAATACTGTAATAAGTACAGTTAGATCAACAACATCAATACTGTAATAAGTACAGTTAGATCAACAACATCAATACTGTAATAAGTACAGTTAGATCAACAACATCAATACTGTAATAAGTACAGTTAGATCAACAACATCAATACTGTAATAAGTACAGTTAGATCAACAACATCAATACTGTAATAAGTACAGTTAGATCAACAACATCAATACTGTAATAAGTACAGTTAGATCAACAACATCAATACTGTAATAAGTACAGTTAGATCAACAACATCAATACTGTAATAAGTACAGTTAGATCAACAACATCAATACTGTAATAAGTACAGTTAGATCAACAACATCAATACTGTAATAAGTACAGTTAGATCAACAACATCAATACTGTAATAAGTACAGTTAGATCAACAACATCAATACTGTAATAAGTACAGTTAGATCAACAACATCAATACTGTAATAAGTACAGTTAGATCAACAACATCAATACTGTAATAAGTACAGTTAGATCAACAACATCAATACTGTAATAAGTACAGTTAGATCAACAACATCAATACTGTAATAAGTACAGTTAGATCAACAACATCAATACTGTAATAAGTACAGTTAGATCAACAACATCAATACTGTAATAAGTACAGTTAGATCAACAACATCAATACTGTAATAAGTACAGTTAGATCAACAACATCAATACTGTAATAAGTACAGTTAGATCAACAACATCAATACTGTAATAAGTACAGTTAGATCAACAACATCAATACTGTAATAAGTACAGTTAGATCAACAACATCAATACTGTAATAAGTACAGTTAGATCAACAACATCAATACTGTAATAAGTACAGTTAGATCAACAACATCAATACTGTAATAAGTACAGTTAGATCAACAACATCAATACTGTAATAAGTACAGTTAGATCAACAACATCAATACTGTAATAAGTACAGTTAGATCAACAACATCAATACTGTAATAAGTACAGTTAGATCAACAACATCAATACTGTAGTAAGTACAGTTAGATCAACAACATCAATACTGTAATAAGTACAGTTAGATCAACAACATTACTACTGTAATAAGTACAGTTAGATCAACAACATCAATACTGTAATAAGTACAGTTAGATCAACAACATCAATACTGTAATAAGTACAGTTAGATCAACAACATCAATACTGTAATAAGTACAGTTAGATCAACAACATCAATACTGTAATAAGTACAGTTACATCAACAAAATCAATACTGTAATATGTATAGTTAGATCAGTAATATCAATACTGTAATAAGTACAGTTATATCAACAATATCAGTACTGTAATAAGTACAGTTAGATCAATATCAATATTGTAATAAGCACTGTTATATGAACAACATCACTAATGTAATAAGTAGAGTAAGATCAACAACATCAATACTGTAATAAGTACAGTTAGATCAACAATATCAGTACTGTAATAAGTACAATTAGATCAACAACATCAGTACTGTAATAAGTACAGTTAGATCAATATCAATATTGTAATAAGCACAGTTATATCAACAACATCACTAATGTAATAAGTACATTAAGATCAACAACATCAATACTGTAATAAGTACAGTTAGATCAACAATATCAGTACTGTAATAAGTACAATTAGATCAACAACATCACTACTCTAATAAGTACAGTTAGATCAACAATATTAGTACTGTAATAAGTACAGTTAGATCAACAATATCAGTACTGTAATAAGTACAGTTAGATCAACAATATCAATACTGTAATAAGCACAGTTATATCAACAACATCACTAATGTAATAAGTACAGTTAGGTGAACAATATCAGTCATGTAATAAGTACAGTTAGATCAACAACATCACTACTCTAATAAGTACAGTTAGATCAACAACATCAATACTGTAATAAGTACAGTTAGATCAACAATATTAGTACTGTAATAAGTACAGTTAGATCAAAAATATCAATACTGTAATAAGTACAGTTAGATGAACAACATCACTACTGTAATTAGTACAGTTAGATCAATATCAATATTGTAATAAGCACAATTATATCAACAATATCACTAATATAATAAGTATAGTAAGATCAACAACATCAATACTGTAATAAGTACAGTTAGATCAATATCAATATTGTAATAAGCACAATTATATCAACAATAACACTAATATAATAAGTATAGTAAGATCAACAACATCAATACTGTAATAAATTCAGTTAGATCAACAATATCACTATTGTAATAAGTACAGTTAGATCAACAACATCATTACTGTAGTAAGTACAGTTAGATCAACAACATCAATACTGTAATAAGTACAGTTAGATCAACAACATCAATACTGTAATAAGTACAGTTAGATCAACAACATCAATACTGTAATAAGTACAGTTAGATCAACAACATCAATACTGTAATAAGTACAGTTAGATCAACAACATCAATACTGTAATAAGTACAGTTAGATCAACAACATCAATACTGTAATAAGTACAGTTAGATCAACAACATCAATACTGTAATAAGTACAGTTAGATCAACAACATCAATACTGTAATAAGTACAGTTAGATCAACAACATCAATACTGTAATAAGTACAGTTAGATCAACAACATCAATACTGTAATAAGTACAGTTAGATCAACAACATCAATACTGTAATAAGTACAGTTAGATCAACAACATCAATACTGTAATAAGTACAGTTAGATCAACAACATCAATACTGTAATAAGTACAGTACAGATCAACAACATCAATACTGTAATAAGTACAGTTAGATCAACAACATCAATACTGTAATAAGTACAGTTAGATCAACAACATCAATACTTTAATAAGTACAGTTAGATAACAACATCACTACTGTAATAAGTACAGTTAGATCAACAACATCAATACTGTAATAAGTACAGTTAGATCAACAACATTACTGTAATAAGTACAGTTAGATCAACAATACTGTAATAAGTACAGTTAGATCAACAACATCAATACTGTAATAAGTACAGTTAGATCAACAACATCAATACATAAGTACAGTTAATACTGTAATAAGTACAGTTAGATCAACAACATCAATACTGTAATAAGTACAGTTAGATCAACAACATCAATACTGTAATAAGTACAGTTAGATCAACAACATCAATACTGTAATAAGTACAGTTAGATCAACAACATCAATACTGTAATAAGTACAGTTAGATCAACAACATCAATACTGTAATAAGTACAGTTAGATCAACAACATCAATACTGTAATAAGTACAGTTAGATCAACAACATCAATACTGTAATAAGTACAGTTAGATCAACAACATCAATACTGTAATAAGTACAGTTAGATCAACAACATCAATACTGTAATAAGTACAGTTAGATCAACAACATCAATACTGTAATAAGTACAGTTAGATCAACAACATCAATACTGTAATAAGTACAGTTAGATCAACAACATCAATACTGTAATAAGTACAGTTAGATCAACAACATCAATACTGTAATAAGTACAGTTAGATCAACAACATCAATACTGTAATAAGTACAGTTAGATCAACAACATCAATACTGTAATAAGTACAGTTAGATCAACAACATCAATACTGTAATAAGTACAGTTAGATCAACAACATCAATACTGTAATAAGTACAGTTAGATCAACAACATCAATACTGTAATAAGTACAGTTAGATCAACAACATCAATACTGTAATAAGTACAGTTAGATCAACAACATCAATACTGTAATAAGTACAGTTAGATCAACAACATCAATACTGTAATAAGTACAGTTAGATCAACAACATCAATACTGTAATAAGTACAGTTAGATCAACAACATCAATACTGTAATAAGTACAGTTAGATCAACAACATCAATACTGTAATAAGTACAGTTAGATCAACAACATCAATACTGTAATAAGTACAGTTAGATCAACAACATCAATACTGTAATAAGTACAGTTAGATCAACAACATCAATACTGTAATAAGTACAGTTAGATCAACAACATCAATACTGTAATAAGTACAGTTAGATCAACAACATCAATACTGTAATAAGTACAGTTAGATCAACAACATCAATACTGTAATAAGTACAGTTAGATCAACAACATCAATACTGTAATAAGTACAGTTATCATCAACAACATCAATACTGTAATAAGTACAGTTAGATCAACAACATCAATACTGTAATAAACACAGTTAGATAGAACAACATCAATACTGTAATAAGTACAGTTAGATCAACAACATCAATACTGTAATAAGTACAGTTAGATCAACAACATCAATACTGTAATAAGTACAGTTAGATCAACAACATCAATACTGTAATAAGTACAGTTAGATCAACAACATCAATACTGTAATAAGTACAGTTAGATCAACAACATCAATACTGTAATAAGTACAGTTAGATCAACAACATCAATACTGTAATAAGTACAGTTAGATCAACAACATCAATACTGTAATAAGTACAGTTAGATCAACAACATCAATACTGTAATAAGTACAGTTAGATCAACAACATCAATACTGTAATAAGTACAGTTAGATCAACAACATCAATACTGTAATAAGTACAGTTAGATCAACAACATCAATACTGTAATAAGTACAGTTAGATCAACAACATCAATACTGTAATAAGTACAGTTAGATCAACAACATCAATACTGTAATAAGTACAGTTAGATCAACAACATCAATACTGTAATAAGTACAGTTAGATCAACAACATCAATACTGTAATAAGTACAGTTAGATCAACAACATCAATACTGTAATAAGTACAGTTAGATCAACAACATCAATACTGTAATAAGTACAGTTAGATCAACAACATCAATACTGTAATAAGTACAGTTAGATCAACAACATCAATACTGTAATAAGTACAGTTAGATCAACAACATCAATACTGTAATAAGTACAGTTAGATCAACAACATCAATACTGTAATAAGTACAGTTAGATCAACAACATCAATACTGTAATAAGTACAGTTATATCAACAACATCAATACTGTAATAAGTACAGTAAGATCAACAACATCAATACTGTAATAAGTACAGTTAGATCAACAACATCAATACTGTAATAAGTACAGTTAGATCAACAACATCAATACTGTAATAAGTACAGTTAGATCAACAACATCAATACTGTAATAAGTACAGTTAGATCAACAACATCAATACTGTAATAAGTACAGTTAGATCAACAACATCAATACTGTAATAAGTACAGTTAGATCAACAACATCAATACTGTAATAAGTACAGTTAGATCAACAACATCAATACTGTAATAAGTACAGTTAGATCAACAACATCAATACTGTAATAAGTACAGTTAGATCAACAACATCAATACTGTAATAAGTACAGTTAGATCAACAACATCAATACTGTAATAAGTACAGTTAGATCAACAACATCAATACTGTAATAAGTACAGTTAGATCAACAACATCAATACTGTAATAAGTACAGTTAGATCAACAACATCAATACTGTAATAATAAGTACAGTTAGATCAACAACATCAATACTGTATAATAAGTACAGTTAGATCAACAACATCAATACTGTAATAAGTACAGTTAGATCAACAACATCAATACTGTAATAAGTACAGTTAGATCAACAACATCAATACTGTAATAAGTACAGTTAGATCAACAACATCAATACTGTAATAAGTACAGTTAGATCAACAACATCAATACTGTAATAAGTACAGTTAGATCAACAACATCAATACTGTAATAAGTACAGTTAGATCAACAACATCAATACTGTAATAAGTACAGTTAGATCAACAACATCAATACTGTAATAAGTACAGTTAGATCAACAACATCAATACTGTAATAAGTACAGTTAGATCAACAACATCAATACTGTAATAAGTACAGTTAGATCAACAACATCAATACTGTAATAAGTACAGTTAGATCAACAACATCAATACTGTAATAAGTACAGTTAGATCAACAACATCAATACTGTAATAAGTACAGTTAGATCAACAACATCAATACTGTAATAAGTACAGTTAGATCAACAACATCAATACTGTAATAAGTACAGTTAGATCAACAACATCAATACTGTAATAAGTACAGTTAGATCAACAACATCAATACTGTAATAAGTACAGTTAGATCAACAACATCAATACTGTAATAAGTACAGTTAGATCAACAACATCAATACTGTAATAAGTACAGTTAGATCAACAACATCAATACTGTAATAAGTACAGTTAGATCAACAACATCAATACTGTAATAAGTACAGTTAGATCAACAACATCAATACTGTAATAAGTACAGTTAGATCAACAACATCAATACTGTAATAAGTACAGTTAGATCAACAACATCAATACTGTAATAAGTACAGTTAGATCAACAACATCAATACTGTAATAAGTACAGTTAGATCAACAACATCAATACTGTAATAAGTACAGTTAGATCAACAACATCAATACTGTAATAAGTACAGTTAGATCAACAACATCAATACTGTAATAAGTACAGTTAGATCAACAACATCAATACTGTAATAAGTACAGTTAGATCAACAACATCAATACTGTAATAAGTACAGTTAGATCAACAACATCAATACTGTAATAAGTACAGTTAGATCAACAACATCAATACTGTAATAAGTACAGTTAGATCAACAACATCAATACTGTAATAAGTACAGTTAGATCAACAACATCAATACTGTAATAAGTACAGTTAGATCAACAACATCAATACTGTAATAAGTACAGTTAGATCAACAACATCAATACTGTAATAAGTACAGTTAGATCAACAACATCAATACTGTAATAAGTACAGTTAGATCAACAACATCAATACTGTAATAAGTACAGTTAGATCAACAACATCAATACTGTAATAAGTACAGTTAGATCAACAACATCAATACTGTAATAAGTACAGTTAGATCAACAACATCAATACTGTAATAAGTACAGTTAGATCAACAACATCAATACTGTAATAAGTACAGTTAGATCAACAACATCAATACTGTAATAAGTACAGTTAGATCAACAACATCAATACTGTAATAAGTACAGTTAGATCAACAACATCAATACTGTAATAAGTACAGTTAGATCAACAACATCAATACTGTAATAAGTACAGTTAGATCAACAACATCAATACTGTAATAAGTACAGTTAGATCAACAACATCAATACTGTAATAAGTACAGTTAGATCAACAACATCAATACTGTAATAAGTACAGTTAGATCAACAACATCAATACTGTAATAAGTACAGTTAGATCAACAACATCAATACTGTAATAAGTACAGTTAGATCAACAACATCAATACTGTAATAAGTACAGTTAGATCAACAACATCAATACTGTAATAAGTACAGTTAGATCAACAACATCAATACTGTAATAAGTACAGTTAGATCAACAACATCAATACTGTAATAAGTACAGTTAGATCAACAACATCAATACTGTAATAAGTACAGTTAGATCAACAACATCAATACTGTAATAAGTACAGTTAGATCAACAACATCAATACTGTAATAAGTACAGTTAGATCAACAACATCAATACTGTAATAAGTACAGTTAGATCAACAACATCAATACTGTAATAAGTACAGTTAGATCAACAACATCAATACTGTAATAAGTACAGTTAGATCAACAACATCAATACTGTAATAAGTACAGTTAGATCAACAACATCAATACTGTAATAAGTACAGTTAGATCAACAACATCAATACTGTAATAAGTACAGTTAGATCAACAACATCAATACTGTAATAAGTACAGTTAGATCAACAACATCAATACTGTAATAAGTACAGTTAGATCAACAACATCAATACTGTAATAAGTACAGTTAGATCAACAACATCAATACTGTAATAAGTACAGTTAGATCAACAACATCAATACTGTAATAAGTACAGTTAGATCAACAACATCAATACTGTAATAAGTACAGTTAGATCAACAACATCAATACTGTAATAAGTACAGTTAGATCAACAACATCAATACTGTAATAAGTACAGTTAGATCAACAACATCAATACTGTAATAAGTACAGTTAGATCAACAACATCAATACTGTAATAAGTACAGTTAGATCAACAACATCAATACTGTAATAAGTACAGTTAGATCAACAACATCAATACTGTAATAAGTACAGTTAGATCAACAACATCAATACTGTAATAAGTACAGTTAGATCAACAACATCAATACTGTAATAAGTACAGTTAGATCAACAACATCAATACTGTAATAAGTACAGTTAGATCAACAACATCAATACTGTAATAAGTACAGTTAGATCAACAACATCAATACTGTAATAAGTACAGTTAGATCAACAACATCAATACTGTAATAAGTACAGTTAGATCAACAACATCAATACTGTAATAAGTACAGTTAGATCAACAACATCAATACTGTAATAAGTACAGTTAGATCAACAACATCAATACTGTAATAAGTACAGTTAGATCAACAACATCAATACTGTAATAAGTACAGTTAGATCAACAACATCAATACTGTAATAAGTACAGTTAGATCAACAACATCAATACTGTAATAAGTACAGTTAGATCAACAACATCAATACTGTAATAAGTACAGTTAGATCAACAACATCAATACTGTAATAAGTACAAGTTACTGTAATAAGTCAACAACATCATCACTGTAATAAGTACAGTTAGATCAACAACATCAATACTGTAATAAGTACAGTTAGATCAACAACATCAATACTGTAATAAGTACAGTTAGATCAACAACATCAATACTGTAATAAGTACAGTTAGATCAACAACATCAATACTGTAATAAGTACAGTTAGATCAACAACATCAATACTGTAATAAGTACAGTTAGATCAACAACATCAATACTGTAATAAGTACAGTTAGATCAACAACATCAATACTGTAATAAGTACAGTTAGATCAACAACATCAATACTGTAATAAGTACAGTTAGATCAACAACATCAATACTGTAATAAGTACAGTTAGATCAACAACATCAATACTGTAATAAGTACAGTTAGATCAACAACATCAATACTGTAATAAGTACAGTTAGATCAACAACATCAATATACTGTAATAAGTAATAACAGTTAGATCAACAACATCAATACTGTAATAAGTACAGTTAGATCAACAACATCAATACTGTAATAAGTACAGTTAGATCAACAACATCAATACTGTAATAAGTACAGTTAGATCAACAACATCAATACTGTAATAAGTACAGTTAGATCAACAACATCAATACTGTAATAAGTACAGTTAGATCAACAACATCAATACTGTAATAAGTACAGTTAGATCAACAACATCAATACTGTAATAAGTACAGTTAGATCAACAACATCAATACTGTAATAAGTACAGTTAGATCAACAACATCAATACTGTAGTAAGTACAGTTAGATCAACAACATCATTACTGTAGTAAGTACAGTCAGACCAAGAACATCAATGCTGTAATAAGTACAGTTAGATCAACAACATCAATACTGTAATAAGTACAGTTAGATAAATATCACTATTGTAATAAGTACAGTTAGATCAACAACATCATTACTGTAATAAGTACAGTTAGATCAACAACATCAATACTGTAATAAGTACAGTTAGATCAACAACATCAATACTGTAATAAGTACAGTTAGATCAACAACATCAATACTGTAATAAGTACAGTTAGATCAACAACATCAATACTGTAATAAGTACAGTTAGATCAACAACATCATACTGTAATAAGTACAGTTAGATCAACAACATCAATACTGTAATAAGTACAGTTAGATCAACAACATCAATACTGTAATAAGTACAGTTAGATCAACAACATCAATACTGTAATAAGTACAGTTAGATCAACAACATCAATACTGTAATAAGTACAGTTAGATCAACAACATCAATACTGTAATAAGTACAGTTAGATCAACAACATCAATACTGTAATAAGTACAGTTAGATCAACAACATCAATACTGTAATAAGTACAGTTAGATCAACAACATCAATACTGTAATAAGTACAGTTAGATCAACAACATCAATACTGTAATAAGTACAGTTAGATCAACAACATCAATACTGTAATAAGTACAGTTAGATCAACAACATCAATACTGTAATAAGTACAGTTAGATCAACAACATCAATACTGTAATAAGTACAGTTAGATCAACAACATCAATACTGTAATAAGTACAGTTAGATCAACAACATCAATACTGTAATAAGTACAGTTAGATCAACAACATCAATACTGTAATAAGTACAGTTAGATCAACAACATCAATACTGTAATAAGTACAGTTAGATCAACAACATCAATACTGTAATAAGTACAGTTAGATCAACAACATCAATACTGTAATAAGTACAGTTAGATCAACAACATCAATACTGTAATAAGTACAGTTAGATCAACAACATCAATACTGTAATAAGTACAGTTAGATCAACAACATCAATACTGTAATAAGTACAGTTAGATCAACAACATCAATACTGTAATAAGTACAGTTAGATCAACAACATCAATACTGTAATAAGTACAGTTAGATCAACAACATCAATACTGTAATAAGTACAGTTAGATCAACAACATCAATACTGTAATAAGTACAGTTAGATCAACAACATCAATACTGTAATAAGTACAGTTAGATCAACAACATCAATACTGTAATAAGTACAGTTAGATCAACAACATCAATACTGTAATAAGTACAGTTAGATCAACAACATCAATACTGTAATAAGTACAGTTAGATCAACAACATCAATACTGTAATAAGTACAGTTAGATCAACAACATCAATACTGTAATAAGTACAGTTAGATCAACAACATCAATACTGTAATAAGTACAGTTAGATCAACAACATCAATACTGTAATAAGTACAGTTAGATCAACAACATCAATACTGTAATAAGTACAGTTAGATCAACAACATCAATACTGTAATAAGTACAGTTAGATCAACAACATCAATACTGTAATAAGTACAGTTAGATCAACAACATCAATACTGTAATAAGTACAGTTAGATCAACAACATCAATACTGTAATAAGTACAGTTAGATCAACAACATCAATACTGTAATAAGTACAGTTAGATCAACAACATCAATACTGTAATAAGTACAGTTAGATCAACAACATCAATACTGTAATAAGTACAGTTAGATCAACAACATCAATACTGTAATAAGTACAGTTAGATCAACAACATCAATACTGTAATAAGTACAGTTAGATCAACAACATCAATACTGTAATAAGTACAGTTAGATCAACAACATCAATACTGTAATAAGTACAGTTAGATCAACAACATCAATACTGTAATAAGTACAGTTAGATCAACAACATCAATACTGTAATAAGTACAGTTAGATCAACAACATCAATACTGTAATAAGTACAGTTAGATCAACAACATCAATACTGTAATAAGTACAGTTAGATCAACAACATCAATACTGTAATAAGTACAGTTAGATCAACAACATCAATACTGTAATAAGTACAGTTAGATCAACAACATCAATACTGTAATAAGTACAGTTAGATCAACAACATCAATACTGTAATAAGTACAGTTAGATCAACAACATCAATACTGTAATAAGTACAGTTAGATCAACAACATCAATACTGTAATAAGTACAGTTAGATCAACAACATCAATACTGTAATAAGTACAGTTAGATCAACAACATCAATACTGTAATAAGTACAGTTAGATCAACAACATCAATACTGTAATAAGTACAGTTAGATCAACAACATCAATACTGTAATAAGTACAGTTAGATCAACAACATCAATACTGTAATAAGTACAGTTAGATCAACAACATCAATACTGTAATAAGTACAGTTAGATCAACAACATCAATACTGTAATAAGTACAGTTAGATCAACAACATCAATACTGTAATAAGTACAGTTAGATCAACAACATCAATACTGTAATAAGTACAGTTAGATCAACAACATCAATACTGTAATAAGTACAGTTAGATCAACAACATCAATACTGTAATAAGTACAGTTAGATCAACAACATCAATACTGTAATAAGTACAGTTAGATCAACAACATCAATACTGTAATAAGTACAGTTAGATCAACAACATCAATACTGTAATAAGTACAGTTAGATCAACAACATCAATACTGTAATAAGTACAGTTAGATCAACAACATCAATACTGTAATAAGTACAGTTAGATCAACAACATCAATACTGTAATAAGTACAGTTAGATCAACAACATCAATACTGTAATAAGTACAGTTAGATCAACAACATCAATACTGTAATAAGTACAGTTAGATCAACAACATCAATACTGTAATAAGTACAGTTAGATCAACAACATCAATACTGTAATAAGTACAGTTAGATCAACAACATCAATACTGTAATAAGTACAGTTAGATCAACAACATCAATACTGTAATAAGTACAGTTAGATCAACAACATCAATACTGTAATAAGTACAGTTAGATCAACAACATCAATACTGTAATAAGTACAGTTAGATCAACAACATCAATACTGTAATAAGTACAGTTAGATCAACAACATCAATACTGTAATAAGTACAGTTAGATCACTGTAATAAGTAAGTTAGATCAACATCAATACTGTAATAAGTACAGTTAGATCAACAACATCAATACTGTAATAAGTACAGTTAGATCAACAACATCAATACTGTAATAAGTACAGTTAGATCAACAACATCAATACTGTAATAAGTACAGTTAGATCAACAACATCAATACTGTAATAAGTACAGTTAGATCAACAACATCAATACTGTAATAAGTACAGTTAGATCAACAACATCAATACTGTAATAAGTACAGTTAGATCAACAACATCAATACTGTAATAAGTACAGTTAGATCAACAACATCAATACTGTAATAAGTACAGTTAGATCAACAACATCAATACTGTAATAAGTACAGTTAGATCAACAACATCAATACTGTAATAAGTACAGTTAGATCAACAACATCAATACTGTAATAAGTACAGTTAGATCAACAACATCAATACTGTAATAAGTACAGTTAGATCAACAACATCAATACTGTAATAAGTACAGTTAGATCAACAACATCAATACTGTAATAAGTACAGTTAGATCAACAACATCAATACTGTAATAAGTACAGTTAGATCAACAACATCAATACTGTAATAAGTACAGTTAGATCAACAACATCAATACTGTAATAAGTACAGTTAGATCAACAACATCAATACTGTAATAAGTACAGTTATATTAACAACATCAATACTGTAATAACTACAGTTAGATCAACAACATCAATACTGTAATAAGTACAGTAACATCAACAACATCAATACTGTAATAAGTACAGTTAGATCAACAACATCAATACTGTAATAAGTACAGTTAGATCAACAACATCAATACTGTAATAAGTACAGTTAGATCAACAACATCAATACTGTAATAAGTACAGTTAGATCAACAACATCAATACTGTAATAAGTACAGTTAGATCAACAACATCAATACTGTAATAAGTACAGTAATATTAACAACATCAATACTGTAATAAGTACAGTTAGATCAACAATCAATACTGTAATAAGTACAGTTAGATCAACAACATCAATACTGTAATAAGTACAGTTATATCAACAACATCAATACTGTAATAAGTACAGTTAGATCAACAACATCAATACTGTAATAAGTACAGTTAGATCAACAACATCAATACTGTAATAAGTACAGTTAGATCAACAACATCAATACTGTAATAAGTACAGTTAGATCAACAACATCAATACTGTAATAAGTACAGTTAGATCAACAACATCAATACTGTAATAAGTACAGTTAGATCAACAACATCAATACTGTAATAAGTACAGTTAGATCAACAACATCAATACTGTAATAAGTACAGTTAGATCAACAACATCAATACTGTAATAAGTACAGTTAGATCAACAACATCAATACTGTAATAAGTACAGTTATATCAACAACATCAATACTGTAATAAGTACAGTTAGATCAACAACATCAATACTGTAATAAGTACAGTTAGATCAACAACATCAATACTGTAATAAGTACAGTTAGATCAACAACATCAATACTGTAATAAGTACAGTTAGATCAACAACATCAATACTGTAATAAGTACAGTTAGATCAACAACATCAATACTGTAATAAGTACAGTTAGATCAACAACATCAATACTGTAATAAGTACAGTTAGATCAACAACATCAATACTGTAATAAGTACAGTTAGATCAACAACATCAATACTGTAATAAGTACAGTTAGATCAACAACATCAATACTGTAATAAGTACAGTTAGATCAACAACATCAATACTGTAATAAGTACAGTTAGATCAACAACATCAATACTGTAATAAGTACAGTTAGATCAACAACATCAATACTGTAATAAGTACAGTTAGATCAACAACATCAATACTGTAATAAGTACAGTTAGATCAACAACATCAATACTGTAATAAGTACAGTTAGATCAACAACATCAATACTGTAATAAGTACAGTTAGATCAACAACATCACTACTGTAATAAGTACAGTTAGATCAACAACATCAATACTGTAATAAGTACAGTTAGATCAACAACATCAATACTGTAATAAGTACAGTTAGATCAACAACATCAATACTGTAATAAGTACAGTTAGATCAACAACATCAATACTGTAATAAGTACAGTTAGATCAACAACATCAATACTGTAATAAGTACAGTTAGATCAATATCAATACTGTAATAAGTACAGTTAGATCAACAACATCAATACTGTAATAAGTACAGTTAGATCAACAACATCAATACTGTAATAAGTACAGTTAGATCAACAACATCAATACTGTAATAAGTACAGTTAGATCAACAACATCAATACTGTAATAAGTACAGTTAGATCAACAACATCAATACTGTAATAAGTACAGTTAGATCAACAACATCAATACTGTAATAAGTACAGTTAGATCAACAACATCAATACTGTAATAAGTACAGTTAGATCAACAACATCAATACTGTAATAAGTACAGTTAGATCAACAACATCAATACTGTAATAAGTACAGTTAGATCAACAACATCAATACTGTAATAAGTACAGTTAGATCAACAACATCAATACTGTAATAAGTACAGTTAGATCAACAACATCAATACTGTAATAAGTACAGTTAGATCAACAACATCAATACTGTAATAAGTACAGTTAGATCAACAACATCAATACTGTAATAAGTACAGTTAGATCAACAACATCAATACTGTAATAAGTACAGTTAGATCAACAACATCAATACTGTAATAAGTACAGTTAGATCAACAACATCAATACTGTAATAAGTACAGTTAGATCAACAACATCAATACTGTAATAAGTACAGTTAGATCAACAACATCAATACTGTAATAAGTACAGTTAGATCAACAACATCAATACTGTAATAAGTACAGTTAGATCAACAACATCACTACTGTAATAAGTACAGTTAGATCAACAACATCAATACTGTAATAAGTACAGTTAGATCAACAACATCAATACTGTAATAAGTACAGTTAGATCAACAACATCAATACTGTAATAAGTACAGTTAGATCAACAATATCAATACTGTAATAAGTACAGTTAGATCAACAACATCAATACTGTAATAAGTACAGTTAGATCAACAACATCAATACTGTAATAAGTACAGTTAGATCAACAACATCAGTACTGTAATAAGTACAGTTACATCAACATCAATACTGTAATAAGTACAGTTAGATCAACAACATCAATACTGTAATAAGTACAGTTAGATCAACAACATCACTACTGTAATAAGTACAGTTAGATCAACAACATCAATACTGTAATAAGTACAGTTATATCAACAACATCAATACTGTAATAAGTACAGTTAGATCAACAACATCACTACTGTAATAAGTACAGTTAGTTTTGAATAAGAACTGTTTTTCACTGTTAATAAATCGTGATTATTTCTAGCACATAAATTCTTTTAACTGTTGTTGTGTAACATTAAAAACAAGTTATTCTGGATGATTAATTATGGCATTGATGTCAAGCGTTTGTCAAATATTGAAAAACAATAGGCATAACATTCGTGAGAAAACTTGTTGTCACTACATATCTTCCATGGGTCACATCTCAATAGGCCTTTCTTTTAACCCCAAATAGCGTCAGATGGGCTGTACGATGGACGAAAAAGAATCATTTGAAACGTTATTAAAAAATACAGTATTTTAGGGGTATTATGTCTGATAGAAATAATTTTGAATTCATTTTTATTTTCTTGGGGTCGTAACGATAGAGAAATTTTGTGCAGTTATAATAAGAAAACACTAAAAATACAGAACTACAACAATATAATGAATAATGTAATACACATCACTACAATAATATCATCAATAATGTAATACACAGAACTACAATAATATCATCAACAGTGTAATACACAGAGCTTCTACAATATCATCAACAATCCAATACATAGAACTACAACAATATCATCAACAGTGTAATACACAGAGCTACTACAACTTAATCAAGAATCCAATACACAGAACTACAACAATATCATTAAGAGTGTAATACACAGAGCTACAGCAATATCATCAAGAGTGTAATACACA
Source organism: Tachypleus tridentatus (assembly GCF_004210375.1). Taxonomy (NCBI): domain Eukaryota; kingdom Metazoa; phylum Arthropoda; class Merostomata; order Xiphosura; family Limulidae; genus Tachypleus; species Tachypleus tridentatus. The sequence goes on from NC_134830.1 coordinate 151,593,966, forward strand.
AAACTATAACAATATCATTAAGAATGTAATACACAGTATTACTGTAATACAGAATGTAATACATGAGAATGTAATATACAGTATTATTGTAATACGGAATGTAATACATGAGAATGTAATACACAGAACTACAACAATATCATCAATGTGTTACACAAAACTACAACAATATTATCAATAATATAATACACAGAACTACAATATAATCAAGAATGTAATACACAGAACTACAACAATATCATCAATAATGTGTTACACAGAACTACAACAATATTATCAATAATATAATACACAGAACTACAACAATATAATCCAGAATGTAATACACAGAACTGCAACAATATCATCAAGAATGTAATACATAGAACTACAACAATATATTCGAGAATGTAATGCACAGAGCTGTAACAATGTCATCAAGAATGCAATTCACCGAACTACAACAATATCATTAAGAATATAATACACAGTGCCCCAAAAGTATCATCGACAATGTAGTACACAGAGCTACAACGATATTAGCGAGAATGTATTACAAAATCTACAACAATTTAATCGAAAATGTAATGCACAGAGCTGTAACAATATCGTAGAGAATGTAATACACAAAGCAGCAACAGTGAAATTGACAATGTAATATACAGAACTACAACTATATCATCAATAATTTGATACCCAGAACTAAAACAATACCATCAATAATGTAATACACAGAAATAGAGTATCATCGAGAATGTAATACACAAAACTAGAACAATATCATCAATAATGTGATATACAGAACTACAACAATAACATCAGTAATATAAGACACAGAACTTCAAAAATATAATCGAGAATGTAATGCATATAACTGTAACAATATCATCAAGAATGTAATACACAGAAATAGAATATCATCGAGAATGTAATAGACAGAATTACAACAGTATCATAAATAATGTGATATACAGAAATACATCATCATGCAGAATGTAATACACAGTGCTACAGCAGAATCAACGATAATATTGTTGTTGTTCTGTGTATTACATTCTCGATGATGCTGTTATAGTTATGTGTATTACATTCCTGATGATGTTGTTGTAGCTCTGTGAATCTTATACACATAACTACAACAATATAATCAAGAATGTAATGCACAGACCTGTAACAATATCATCAATTATGAAATACACAGTGTTACAACAGTATCGGCGACAATGTATTACACGGAACTACAACAATATCATCAATAAATGATACACAGAACTTCAACGATATCATCAATAATGTGATACACAGAACTACAACAATATGATCAATAATGTAAGACACAGAACTACAAGAATATAATGGAGAACGTAATGAACGGAACTATAACAATATAATGGAGAATTTAATATAAAGAACTATAACAATATAATGGAGAATATAATATACACAACTACAACAATATAGCCAATAATGTAATACACAGGACTACAACAATATAATCGAGAATGTAATACATGGAACTATAATAATATCATCAATAATGTGATACACAGAAATACAACATCATCGAGAATGAAATACACAAAACTACAACAATATCATCAATAAATGATACACAGAACTATAACAATATAATCAAGAATGCAATACACCGAACTACAACAATATCATTGAGAGTATAATACACTGAGCTACAACAATATCATAGGAGTGTAATAAACAGAACTACAACAATATCATCGAGAATGAAACAAACAGAACTAGAACAATATCATCAAGAATGTAATACGCAGAATCACAACAATATAATCAATAATGTAATCCACTGAACTACATCAATATCATCGAGAAATTTGATACACAGAACTACAACAATATAATCGAGAAAAAATACACATAAATACAACATTATTGAGAATGTAATACACAGAACTACAACAATATCATCAATAATGTAGTATACAGAACTACAAGAATATCATCCGGAATGTAACACACAGAACTTTAATAATATCATCAAGAATGCAATACACCAAACTACAACAATATCATTAAGTGTAATGCACAGAACTATAGCAATATCATCGAGAATGTAATACACAAAACTACAACTATATCATCAAATATGTGATACACAGAACTACAACAATATGATGAATAATGCAATGCACAGAACTATAACAATATAATGGAGAATGTAATATACAGAATTATAACAATATAATCGAGAATGTAATACACAAAACTACAACTACGTCAACAAATATGTGATACACAGAAATACAAAAATATCATGAATAATGTAATATACAGAACAACAAGAATATCATCGAGAATGTTATGCACAGAAATAAAACAATACCAGCAAGAATGCAGTACACCGAACTACAACAATATCATTAAGAGTGTAATACAATGAGCTACAACAATATCATAGGAGTGTAATAAACAGAACTAGAACAATATCATCAAGAATGTAATACGCAGAATCACAACAATATAATCAATAATGTAATTTACTGAACTACATCAATATCATCGAGAAATTTGATACACAGAACTACAACAATATAATCGATAATGTAATACACAGAAATACAACATCATTCAGAATGTAATACATAGAACTAGAACAAAATAATCAATATTGTGGGACTCGTAAATACAACATAATCGAGAATTTCATACACAGAACTACAACAGTATCATCAATAATATGATACACAGAACTACAAGAATATCATCAATAAAGTAATACACAGAACTACAACAATTGTATTGAGAATCTAATACACAGAACTACAAGAACATCATCGATAATGTAATACACAGAACTACAACAATTTCATCAATAATGTGATTCACAGAACTATAACAATATCATCAATAATGCAATACACAGATCCACAACAATATCATCAATAATGTGTTACATAGAACTAGAAGAGTATCATCAATAATATTATACACAGAACTACAAAAATGTGATCGAGAATGTAATGCACAGAACTGTAACAAAATCATCGAGAATGTAATAAACAGAACCACAACTATATCATCAATAATGTAATACATAGAACAAGAACAAAATAATCAATATTGTGGGACTAAGAAATACAACATAATCGGGAATTTCATACACAGAACTACTACAATATCATCAATAATGTAATATACAGAACAACAAGAATATCATCGAGAATGTTATGCACAGAACTATAACAATATCACCGAGAATGTATTACACAGAACTACAACAATATCATCGAGAATATAATAAACAGAACTACAACAATTACATCAAGAATGTAATACACAGAGCTACAACAATATCATCAGGAGTGTAATACAGAGAGCTATAACAATATCATCGGGAATGTAATACAGAGAACTACAACAATATCATCAATAATGTGATACACAGAACTACAACAATATATATAATAATGTAAGACACAGAACTACAACAATATAATCGAGAATGTAATTCACAGAGCTGTAACAATGTCATCGAGAATGCAACACACCGAACTACAACAATATCATTAAGAATGTAATACATATTGCTACAACGATATTAGCGAGAATGTACTACAAAATCTATAAGAATATAATCGAAAGAGTTATGCACAGAACTGTAAGAATATCATAAAGAATGTAATACACAGAACTACAACAATATCAACAATAATGTGATACACAGAAATACAACATCATCGAGAATGTAATACACAGATCTACAACAATATCATTAGGAGTTTAATACACAGAACTATAACAATATCATCGAGAATGTGATACACAGAACTACAACAATATAATCAATAATGTAATACATAGAACTTCCTCAATATAATCCAGAATGTAATACACAGAGTTGTAAGAATATCATGAAAAATATAGTACACAGTGCTACAACTGTATCGTCCACAATGTGATACACAGAGCTACAACAATATTAGCGAGAATGTACTAGAAAATCTACAACAATATCATCGAAAATGTAATACACAGAAATACAACATCATTCAGAATGTAATACATAGAACTAGAACAAAATAATCAATTTTGTGGGACTCAGAAATACAACATAATCGAGAATTTCTTACACAGAACTACAACAATATCATCAATAATGTGATACACAGAACTACAAAAATAAAATCGAGAATGTAATACATAGAACTACAACAATATCATCAACAATGTGATACACAGAAATACAATATCATCGAGAATGTAATACACAAAACTACAACAATATCATCAATTTTGTGATACACAGAAATACAACATCATCGAGAATGTAATACACAAAACTACAACAATATCATCAAATATGTGATACACAGAACTACAACAATATAATCGAGAAAATAACACACATATATACAACAATATCATCGACAATGTAATTCACGGAAATACAACATCATTGAGAATGTAATACATAGAACTAAAACGAAATAATCAATATTGTAGTACTTAGAAATACAACATAATCGAGAATGTCATATACCGAACTACAACAGTATCATGACTAATGTGATACACAGAACTAAAAGAATATCATCAAAAATTTAATACACAGAACTACAACAATATCACCGAAAATGTATTTCACAGAACTACAACAATATCATCAAGAATGTAATAAAAGAACTACAACAATATAATCAATAATGTAATCCACTGAACTACATCAATATAATCGAGAAATATAATACACAGAACTACAACAATATAATCGAGAAATTAACACACATAAATACAACAATATCATCGAGAATGTAATACACAGAAATACAACATCATTGAGAATGTTATAAATAGAACTGGAACGAAATAATCAATATTGTAGTACTCAGAAGTACAACATAATGGAGAATGTCATACAGTATAGTAGTACTTAGAAATACAACATAATCGAGAATGTCATTCACAGAACTACAACAGTATCATGAATAATGTGATACACAGAACTACAAGAATATCATCAATAATGTAATACACAGCACTACAACAATAAAATTGAGAAACTAATACACAGAACTGCAACAATATCAACGAGAACGAAATACACAGAACTACAACAATACATTCAAGAATGTAAGAAGCAGAAGTGCAACAATATAATCAATAATGTAATCAACTGAACTACTACAATATAATGAAAAATCTAATATACAGAACTACAACTATATAATAGAGAATGTAATACGCAGAACTACAACAATATAATATAATGTAATTCACGAAACTACAACAATATCATCAATAATATGAAACACAGAACTACAACAATATGATGAATAATGTAATACATAGAACTACACCAATATAATCAAGAATGTAATGCACAGACCTGTAACAATATCATCAATTATGAAATACACAGGGTTACACCAGTATCGGCGACAATGTATTACACGGAACTACAACAATATCATCAATAAATGATACACTGAACTCCAACGATATCATCAATAATTTGATACACAGAACTACAACAATATGATCAATAATGTAATCCACTGAACAACATCAATATCATCATGAATGCAATACACGAAACTACAACAATATCATCAATAATGTGTTCCATAGAACTAGAACAGTATCATTAATAATATAATACACAGAACTACAAAAATATGATCGAGAATGTAATGCACAGAACTGTAACAAAATCATCGAGAATGTAATCACAGAACTACAACAGTATCATTAAGAGTGTCATACACAGAGCTACAGCAATATCATAAGAGTGTCATACACAGAACTTTAACAATATCATCGATAATGTTATACACAGAACTAAAACAATATCCTCAAGAATGTAATGCACAGAACTTCAACAATATTATTGTGAATCTAATACACATAACTACAACAAAATACTCAGGAATGTAATGGACAGAACTGTAACAATTTCATGAAGAATGTGACACATAGAACAACAATATCATAAATAATGTAATACACAGAAATACAACATTATGGAGAATGTAATACACAGAGCTACAATAATATCATCGAGAATGTAATACACAGAACTACAAGAATATCAACGAGAATGAAATACACAGAACTACAACAATATCATTATGAATGTGATACAGAGAACTACAACAATATAATTAATAATGTAAGACACATAACTACAATAATATAATCGAGAATGTAATATACAGAACTGCAACAATATCTTGAAGAATATAATTCGCAGTAGTACAACAATATAATCAATAATGTAATATACTAAACTACAACAATATAATGGAGAATGTAATATAAAGACCTACAATAATATAATCGAGAATGTAATACACAAAAATACAACAATATCATCGAGAATGTAATGCACAGAGCTCTAACAATATCATTAAAAACGTAATACACAGAACTATAACAATATCATCGAGAATGTAATTCACAGAACTACAGCACTATTATCAATAATCTGATACCCAGAACTAAAAGAATATCATTGATAGTGTAATACACAAAACTATAACAATATAATGGAGAATGTAATATACAGAACTAGAACAATATCATCATTAATGTAATACACAAAAATACAACAATGACATCGAGAACGTAATACACAGAACTACAACAATATCATCAATAAATGATACACAGAACAACAGCAATATTATCAATAATGTGATACACAAAACTTCAACAATATCATCAATAATATAATAGACAGAACTAGAACAGTATAATCGAGAATGTAATACACAAAGCTGTAACAATATCATGAAGAATGTTATACACAGTGCTACAACAGTATCGTCGACAATATAATACAGAGAACTACAACAATATTTGCGAGAATGCACTGCAAAATTTACAACAATATAATCTAGAATGTTAGATACAGAATTACAACAATATCATCAATAATGTAATACTCAGAACTGCAACAATATCAACGAGAATAAAATACACAAAACTACAACAATATGTTCAAGAATGTAATACGCAGAAGTACAACAATATAATCAATAGTGTAATCTACTGAACTACAACAATATAATGAAAAATGTTATATACAGAACTACAATAATATAATCGAGAATGTAATACACAAAATTAAACAACATTATCGAAAATGTAATACCCAGAACTACAACAATATAATTGACGATGTAATACACAGAACTACAACAATATCATCGAGAATGTAATACACAGGAGTACAACAATATCAGTAATATAATACACAGAACTACAATAATATAATCGAGAATGTAATACAAAGTACTACAACAATATATTCGAGAATGTAATACACAGAACTACAACAATATCATCAATAATGTGATACACAGAACTACGACAGTATGAACAGTAATGTAATGCACATAACTACAACAATATAATCGAGAATGTACTACAAAATCTACAACAATATAATCGAAAATGTAATGCAAAGAGCTGTAACAATGGAATGAAGAATGTAATACACAGAACTGCAACACTATAATTGAGAATGTAATACACAGAACTACAACAATGTCATCAATAATGGAATACAGAGAACTACAACAATATCATGTAGAGTGTAATATACAGAACTATAACAATGTCATCGAGAATGTAATACACAGAACTGCAACAATATCAACGAGAATAAAATACACAGAACTACAACATATTGTTCAAGAATGTAATACGCAGAAGTACAACAATATAATCAATAGTGTAACCTACTGAACTACAACAATATAATGGAGAATGTAATATACAGAACTACAATAATATAATCGAGAATGTAATACACAAAATTACAACAACATTATCGAAAATGTAATACCCAGAACTACAAAATATAATTGACGATGTAATACACAGAACTACAACAATATCATCGAGAATGTAATACACAGGAGTACAACAATATCAGTAATATAATACACAGAACTACAATAATATAATCGAGAATGTAATACAAAGTACTACAACAATATAATCGAGAATGCAATACACAGAACCTCAACAATATTACACCCTCGATGATACTATTATAGTTCTGTGTATTAAATTGTCAACAATATCATGAAGAATGTAATACACAGAACTGCAACAGTGTCATCAAGAATGTGATACACAGAAATACTACAGTAACGTCGACAATGTGATGCACGGAACTACAACAATATAATCGAGAATGTTATACACAGAACTATAACAATGTCATCAAGAATGTAATACACAGAACTACTGAAAAGCTGAAGTAAAGTAGGTGTACGTTTTTAAAGGAAGACATCAGTGGAACTAAAAGTTAGGGAATTGTTGGATATAGTAGTAACAAAACACAATTCCCATGAGAATGGTTTAGAAGAACCGGAAGGATTACTTAGAAGCCAGTTATACAGAGTGGAGGAAATAAGTCAATATATGTAACTTGACCACTAGTAACTGTGGACAATAAGTCAATAGATGTAGCTTGACCACTAGGAACTGTGGACAATAAGTCAATAGATGTAACCTGACCACTAGGAACTGTGGACAATAAGTCAATAGATGTAGCTTGACCACTAGGAACTGTGGACAATAAGTCAATAGATGTAGCTTGACCACGAGGAACAGTGGACAATAAGTCGATAGATGTAACTTGACCACTAGGAACTGTGGACAAAAGTTTTAAGAAAAACAAGATTTCTAAAGGATGTCAGTAACAGGAACTGTTGTATATGTGGGAACAAAGCCATTTTGCAGGGTTTGTGGTGAACCAGAAGGTGTTATTACACCAAGGGGACAATAGCCTAAGGATAAGTCTTTGAGACCAGTCAGATCAAAGGGACAACAATACCAAGAAATAGGTAAAATCGCAAACCATCTGATATTACCGTGCAAAGTTCAGCTGAGACTATTCCTTCTGTTCTAGATGAGACAAGAGGCTTGGTATTTAAATATAACAGTCTAGGAGTCAATGGGGACATTGACAGTAAGTCGTGTAATATGTTGGTAATTCTCTAAAAAAATAGTTCGACCCGATTTGGTAATGAAAACATGGTAATCAACCAATGTATTAGGCTTATGCACAGATTATATTTCCGTTCTACATTTTTTGTAAAGAAAAAAATGTCATAATTGTAAAGTTATACTAAATACGTTTGATATTATTTACACACCTATAATTGATTTATGACGCTAAATGTTGACTTAAAACGTTCCATTAATCTATATAAATCTAACAGTACTGTAAGTTTTCTTTTATATGTGCATGTTACCATTTCGCCCTCTGTTGGTCGACTTTCTCCATATTTGGCATGGAAGTTTGTTGGGTCCATTCAAGATACGTGCAAATTTGTGATTTCACACACACACACAAAACTTGTTGAAACCGCTGTCACTTGCAAATATACTTTATATTACGTCGGGAAAAAGTTAATTATTTTATCAGATCGAGGCCTAGTTATATACGTGCCCGAATTATAAGTTCGAGGATTTGTGGTTTATGATCCGTTGTCACAAAAACCACGATCCGCATTTCTGAACCACGGACGTGTTATAAGCGTAACAATCAAACCCATTAATTGATTAGACAATTGGAACAAGAGTTGGTGATTGGCGCTATTTACGCGATCCAATCCATCAGTTCCAAACTGAGGATGACTACGCAACGATCACCCACGTTCAGCTAACTGTACATGAAATTGTGAAACAAGCAAGAAGTCAATTGTTTTGGGCAAAGAAACTGATAGTTTTCTATGAGTGATTACTTTGTTGTCGACATGTGATGTAAACCATTCGTCATTTCCTATCACGTTAACAGGACTTCCGGTTGAAAATATCAAAATATATTGGATAGCACATGGGATCAAGTATCAAAGCCACGTAACCATCAAAAAACAGAAACCATATTAATGAGTCATAACAACACATAATTACAAAATTAACGGAGTGTCACTAACTTAACAGTTTTTAAAGTAATAATTACCTTTTTTTTTTTTATTTCGCGCAAAGCTACTTGAGGGCTATTTGCGCTAGCCATCCCTTATTTAGCAGTGTAAGACAAGAGGGAAGGCAGCTAGTCATCACCACTCACAGCCAACTTTTGGGCTGCTGTTTTACCAGCGAATAGATGAAATGACCGTCACATTATAACGCCCCATCCCTGAAAGAGCGGGTATGTTTGGTGCGACCGGGATTCGAACCCGCGACCCTCGGATTACGAGTCGAACGCCTTAAACCACCTGGCCATGCTGGGCCTACATTTTATGTTTTTAGTGCAAAGTTACACAACGGGTTATTCACAGTCTATTTACCATAGGATATCAAACCCTGGATTTAGTAATTATAATAATAGAGATTCGCATTCATGCAAATTAAGACTTTGTACAGTGCTTGTAGAAAATAAAATAATGACATATAATTAGTCCTAGGAAAGAAATCACAAAACAAAATGAAAAAAAAAATTGGAAGTTCATAATAAATACGCAAATCAAATATACGTTTGTTCAGAAATAAACACAAATCTACACAATGAGCTATCCGTGTTCTGCCCACTATGAAATATTTTTCAAAGACAAAACGTGCTTTTAAACAAGAAGGTTTCTGGATGAGTAAGAATACATTAAGTTGTTGAAAAGTCTCCTAACGATTAGCAAAAATCGAGTTGTTTACAAACCAATTTTACAGCGCGTTAAAATGCAGCTGCCAGTTTTTGTTGACCTGAGCCTACTGGCCAGTTTTCGTTGACCTGTGGGAATATGTACCCTTCTAATGAGGACAAACGCGGCAGTGAATGCACGCTTGCAATGCCACCTCAAAACGATAAATCGATTGTTTCCTGGAAGGCGATACCATTAACGGGATAGAGCACTTAGACAGACTGTATACGATTACTTATACGTAGAAAAAGAAAGCGTTTGGAAGGAAACTTCAACAATGCCCTCTGGATTGTCATCGTCTCGCGAGAGTTAAGTGTGCTTCTGTTCTTTCAAAATGTTAGGCCTAAATCAACGTTTTCGAAAACAAAAACAAGTGAATAAAATTAGATTTGTTTTAACACTAGAATGTGCGTCATAAATTCTGACTTCATTGTGAATGGAAAGAAACGCTACCTGATGTTTATCCACGTGTAATTTAAACATTTAAATATTTTTTAGGAAAGCCACGTAAACTGTGTCCAGAATCTCAACGTTACATAACCTGCAACACTTCGCCTTCAAAAAGTCGGAAATGTTAAACAAATCATATAGGTTGTTAACACTGAGAAAATATCAACCAGCGCTCTTATGAAAAGAGAAAACAAAATTCAATTGATAAAATATAATTTTTAACCGACCCTAAACTAATTTACTACAAGTATAATGCGTGTGTTTTCCTTACAGCAAACCCACATGGGGCTATCTGCTGAGTCCACCGAGGGGAAGCCAGTCTCTAATTAAAATTTGTAAATCCATAGACTTACCACTGTACCAGCGGGAAACTACAAGAGTATCCACAAGTATCCTTTTGTTTTAATAGAAGTTCGTATGATGTGTAATGTTTAATAATATCCATAATTACATATTAAAAGAGGTTTTTTGCTGTGTTATTTTTAGTAATACCCAATAATTAATTTTGATAGAAGTTTGTGTGTAATAATGTATTTAATAATATCCATAATTTATATTTCAATAGAAATTTGTTTGGTTCTTATTTTTAATATCTGTTGATTTTATTCTAATATAACTTTTTATGGTGTGTTATTTTAAGTCGTGTCCAATATTTTATTTTAAAAGAAGTTTGTTCGCTTTATTTTATATAAATAAATATCAAATAAAACTCCATAGTAATATTGTTGATAAGTTTACAAACAATTCATGACGTCAGAGTTTATGATGTATAAAGATGGTGTTTTGGTATGTCTTTACCTCACCTCGTCACACCCAACATGCTCGCCCTTTCAGCCGTGGGGGCGTTATAAATGTGACGGTCAATCCCACTATTCGTTGGTAAAACAGTAGTCCAAGATTTGGCGGTGGATGGTCATGACTAGCAGCTTTCCCTTTAGTCCAACCCTGCTAAATTAGGGACGGCTGGCGCAGAAAGCCCTTTTGTAGCTTTGCGCGAAATTCAAACAAAATCTCACGAAGTGAATCGATATTTATAAATAAAGAGAGCACAACAGTTGTGCTAATAATTTATTATTGCACATTATTTACACGATGGCTATTTAATAATTCAGTGATAAATCGAATGATATGTGAGGATTCGTGTTCATTTTGTAACAGTTCGTGATCTGACACGTGGATGTCAAATCATAGATTTAAGGAATTATCATTGGGTAACCATCGGTAGCGTGGTGTTATCCACGGGTGTGAACACAATGAATACTAACTCGAAATATTACCTTCAGTTTTATGATTCTAATTGAAAGAAGACCAACTGTCTCATTGGGTGTTCACTAGCTATACCAGTTATACATGTGTATGGGAACCCACTCAAGTTTGACGCGACGCCCAAGTAGGTGCAAACTTAACTATGTGAAGAAACGCCCTGATTTAAATTAATAACTATTTTTCTTCACTCATTACAGAGATTTACTTCTAACTGTAGTTAATCGTTAAATATTCGTCTTCAGATGACGCATGATTCGTAGTAGTTCAGTGTTTATAACAGTTCATAGTGTTGATAAGAGTTCACACTGTTTATAGTAGTTTAGAGTGTTGGTAAGAGTTCACACTGTTTATAGTAGTTTAGAGTGTTGGTAAGAGTTCACACTGTTTATAGTAGTTTAGAGTGTTGGTAAGAGTTCACACTGTTTACAGTAGTTTAGAGTGTTGATAAGAGTTCACACTGTTTATAGTAGTTTAGAGTGTTGGTAAGAGTTCACACTGTTTATAGTAGTTTAGAGTGTTGGTAAGAGTTCACACTGTTTATAGTAGTTTAGAGTGTTGGTAAGAGTTCACACTGTTTATAGTAGTTTAGAGTGTTGGTAAGAGTTCACACTGTTTATAGTAGTTTAGAGTGTTGGTAAGAGTTCACACTGTTTATAGTAGTTTAGAGTGTTGGTAAGAGTTCACACTGTTTATAGTAGTTTAGAGTGTTGGTAAGAGTTCACACTGTTTTAGTAGTTTAGTAAGAGTTCACACTGTTTATAGTAGTTTAGAGTTCACACTGTTTATAGTAGTTTAGAGAGTTCACACTGTTTATAGTAGTTTAGAGTGTTGGTAAGAGTTCACACTGTTTATAGTAGTTTAGAGTGTTGGTAAGAGTTCACACTGTTTATAGTAGTTTAGAGTGTTGGTAAGAGTTCACACTGTTTATAGTAGTTTAGAGTGTTGGTAAGAGTTCACACTGTTTTAGTAGTTTAGAGTGTTGGTAAGAGTTCACACTGTTTATAGTAGTTTAGAGTGTTGGTAAGAGTTCACACTGTTTATAGTAGTTTAGAGTGTTGGTAAGAGTTCACACTGTTTATAGTAGTTTAGAGTGTTGGTAAGAGTTCACACTGTTTATAGTAGTTTAGAGTGTTGGTAAGAGTTCACACTGTTTATAGTAGTTTAGAGTGTTGGTAAGAGTTCACACTGTTTATAGTAGTTTAGAGTGTTGGTAAGAGTTCACACTGTTTATAGTAGTTTAGAGTGTTGGTAAGAGTTCACACTGTTTATAGTAGTTTAGAGTGTTGGTAAGAGTTCACACTGTTTATAGTAGTTTAGAGTGTTGGTAAGAGTTCACACTGTTTATAGTAGTTTAGAGTGTTGGTAAGAGTTCACACTGTTTATAGTAGTTTAGAGTGTTGGTAAGAGTTCACACTGTTTATAGTAGTTTAGAGTGTTGGTAAGAGTTCACACTGTTTATAGTAGTTTAGAGTGTTGGTAAGAGTTCACACTGTTTATAGTAGTTTAGAGTGTTGGTAAGAGTTCACACTGTTTTAGTAGTTTAGAGTGTTGGTAAGAGTTCACACTGTTTATAGTAGTTTAGAGTGTTGGTAAGAGTTCACACTGTTTATAGTAGTTTAGAGTGTTGGTAAGAGTTCACACTGTTTATAGTAGTTTAGAGTGTTGGTAAGAGTTCACACTGTTTAGATAAGAGTTACTGTTTAGTAGTTTAGTTGGTAAGAGTTCACACTGTTTATAGTAGTTTAGAGTGTTGGTAAGAGTTCACACTGTTTATAGTAGTTTAGAGTGTTGGTAAGAGTTCACACTGTTTATAGTAGTTTAGAGTGTTGGTAAGAGTTCACACTGTTTATAGTAGTTTAGAGTGTTGGTAAGAGTTCACACTGTTTATAGTAGTTTAGAGTGTTGGTAAGAGTTCACACTGTTTATAGTAGTTTAGAGTGTTGGTAAGAGTTCACACTGTTTATAGTAGTTTAGAGTGTTGGTAAGAGTTCACACTGTTTATAGTAGTTTAGAGTGTTGGTAAGAGTTCACACTGTTGGTAAGAGTTCACACTGTTTATAGTAGTTTAGAGTGTTGGTAAGAGTTCACACTGTTTATAGTAGTTTAGAGTGTTGGTAAGAGTTCACACTGTTTATAGTAGTTTAGAGTGTTGGTAAGAGTTCACACTGTTTATAGTAGTTTAGAGTGTTGGTAAGAGTTCACACTGTTTATAGTAGTTTAGAGTGTTGGTAAGAGTTCACACTGTTTATAGTAGTTTAGAGTGTTGGTAAGAGTTCACACTGTTTATAGTAGTTTAGAGTGTTGGTAAGAGTTCACACTGTTTATAGTAGTTTAGAGTGTTGGTAAGAGTTCACACTGTTTACAGTAGTTTAGAGTGTTGGTAAGATCACACTGTTTATAGTAGTTTAGAGTGTTGGTAAGAGTTCACACTGTTTATAGTAGTTTAGAGTGTTGGTAAGAGTTCACACTGTTTATAGTAGTTTAGAGTGTTGGTAAGAGTTCACACTGTTTATAGTAGTTTAGAGTGTTGGTAAGAGTTCACACTGTTTATAGTAGTTTAGAGTGTTGGTAAGAGTTCACACTGTTTATAGTAGTTTAGAGTGTTGGTAAGAGTTCACACTGTTTATAGTAGTTTAGAGTGTTGGTAAGAGTTCACACTGTTTATAGTAGTTTAGAGTGTTGGTAAGAGTTCACACTGTTTATAGTAGTTTAGAGTGTTGGTAAGAGTTCACACTGTTTATAGTAGAGTGGTTAGAGTTCACACTGTTTTGTAGTTTAGAGTGTTGGTAAGAGTTCACACTGTTTATAGTAGTTTAGAGTGTTGGTAAGAGTTCACACTGTTTATAGTAGTTTAGAGTGTTGGTAAGAGTTCACACTGTTTATAGTAGTTTAGAGTGTTGGTAAGAGTTCACACTGTTTATAGTAGTTTAGAGTGTTGGTAAGAGTTCACACTGTTTATAGTAGTTTAGAGTGTTGGTAAGAGTTCACACTGTTTATAGTAGTTTAGAGTGTTGGTAAGAGTTCACACTGTTTATAGTAGTTTAGAGTGTTGGTAAGAGTTCACACTGTTTATAGTAGTTTAGAGTGTTGGTAAGAGTTCACACTGTTTATAGTAGTTTAGAGTGTTGGTAAGAGTTCACACTGTTTATAGTAGTTTAGAGTGTTGGTAAGAGTTCACACTGTTTATAGTAGTTTAGAGTGTTGGTAAGAGTTCACACTGTTTATAGTAGTTTAGAGTGTTGGTAAGAGTTCACACTGTTTATAGTAGTTTAGAGTGTTGGTAAGAGTTCACACTGTTTATAGTAGTTTAGAGTGTTGGTAAGAGTTCACACTGTTTATAGTAGTTTAGAGTGTTGGTAAGAGTTCACACTGTTTATAGTAGTTTAGAGTGTTGGTAAGAGTTCACACTGTTTATAGTAGTTTAGAGTGTTGGTAAGAGTTCACACTGTTTATAGTAGTTTAGAGTGTTGGTAAGAGTTCACACTGTTTATAGTAGTTTAGAGTGTTGGTAAGAGTTCACACTGTTTATAGTAGTTTAGAGTGTTGGTAAGAGTTCACACTGTTTATAGTAGTTTAGAGTGTTGGTAAGAGTTCACACTGTTTATAGTAGTTTAGAGTGTTGGTAAGAGTTCACACTGTTTATAGTAGTTTAGAGTGTTGGTAAGAGTTCACACTGTTTATAGTAGTTTAGAGTAAGAGTTCACACTGTTTATAGTAGTTTAGAGTGTTGGTAAGAGTTCACACTGTTTATAGTAGTTTAGAGTGTTGGTAAGAGTTCACACTGTTAGAGTGTTGGTAAGAGTTCACACTGTTTATAGTAGTTTAGAGTGTTGGTAAGAGTTCACACTGTTTATAGTAGTTTAGAGTGTTGGTAAGAGTTCACACTGTTAGGTAAGAGTTCACACTGTTTATAGTAGTTTAGAGTGTTGGTAAGAGTTCACACTGTTTATAGTAGTTTAGAGTGTTGGTAAGAGTTCACACTGTTTATAGTAGTTTAGAGTGTTGGTAAGAGTTCACACTGTTTATAGTAGTTTAGAGTGTTGGTAAGAGTTCACACTGTTTATAGTAGTTTAGAGTGTTGGTAAGAGTTCACACTGTTTAGTAGTAGTTTAGAGTGTTGGTAAGAGTTCACACTGTTTATAGTAGTTTAGAGTGTTGGTAAGAGTTCACACTGTTTATAGTAGTTTAGAGTGTTGGTAAGAGTTCACACTGTTTATAGTAGTTTAGAGTGTTGGTAAGAGTTCACACTGTTTATAGTAGTTTAGAGTGTTGGTAAGAGTTCACACTGTTTATAGTAGTTTAGAGTGTTGGTAAGAGTTCACACTGTTTATAGTAGTTTAGAGTGTTGGTAAGAGTTCACACTGTTTACAGTAGTTTAGGGTGTTAGTAAGAGTTTACACTGTTTATAGTAGTTTAGATTGTTTGTAAGAATTTATACAGTTTATAGTGTTGGTAAGAGTTTACACTGTTTATAGTAGTTTAGAGTGTTGGTAAGAGTTCACACTGTTTATAGTAGTTTAGAGTGTTGGTAAGAGTTCACACTGTTTATAGTTTAGAGTAAGAGTTCACACTGAGTAGTTTAGAGTGGTAAGAGTTCACACTGTTTATAGTAGTTTAGAGTGTTGGTAAGAGTTCACACTGTTTATAGTAGTTTAGAGTGTTGGTAAGAGTTCACACTGTTTATAGTAGTTTAGAGTGTTGGTAAGAGTTCACACTGTTTATAGTAGTTTAGAGTGTTGGTAAGAGTTCACACTGTTTATAGTAGTTTAGAGTGTTGGTAAGAGTTCACACTGTTTATAGTAGTTTAGAGTGTTGGTAAGAGTTCACACTGTTTATAGTAGTTTAGAGTGTTGGTAAGAGTTCACACTGTTTATAGTAGTTTAGAGTGTTGGTAAGAGTTCACACTGTTTATAGTAGTTTAGAGTGTTGGTAAGAGTTCACACTGTTTATAGTAGTTTAGAGTGTTGGTAAGAGTTCACACTGTTTATAGTAGTTTAGAGTGTTGGTAGAGTTACTGTTTTAGTAGTTTAGAGTGTTGGTAAGAGTTCACACTGTTTATAGTAGTTTAGAGTGTTGGTAAGAGTTCACACTGTTTATAGTAGTTTAGAGTGTTGGTAAGAGTTCACACTGTTTATAGAGTTTAGACTGTTTATAGTAGTTTAGAGTGTTGGTAAGAGTTCACACTGTTTATAGTAGTTTAGAGTGTTGGTAAGAGTTCACACTGTTTATAGTAGTTTAGAGTGTTGGTAAGAGTTCACACTGTTTATAGTAGTTTAGAGTGTTGGTAAGAGTTCACAGTAGTTTAGAGTGTTGGTAAGAGTTCACACTGTTTATAGTAGTTTAGAGTGTTGGTAAGAGTTCACACTGTTTATAGTAGTTTAGAGTGTTGGTAAGAGTTCACACTGTTTATAGTAGTTTAGAGTGTTGGTAAGAGTTCACACTGTTTATAGTAGTTTAGAGTGTTGGTAAGAGTTCACACTGTTTATAGTAGTTTAGAGTGTTGGTAAGAGTTCACACTGTTTATAGTAGTTTAGAGTGTTGGTAAGAGTTCACACTGTTTATAGTAGTTTAGAGTGTTGGTAAGAGTTCACACTGTTTATAGTAGTTTAGAGTGTTGGTAAGAGTTCACACTGTTTATAGTAGTAGTTTAGAGTGTTTTGTTGTAAGAGTTCACACTGTTTATAGTAGTTTAGAGTGTTGGTAAGAGTTCACACTGTTTATAGTAGTTTAGAGTGTTGGTAAGAGTTCACACTGTTTATAGTAGTTTAGAGTGTTGGTAAGAGTTCACACTGTTTATAGTAGTTTAGAGTGTTGGTAAGAGTTCACACTGTTTATAGTAGTTTAGAGTGTTTAAGAGTTCACAGTAGTTTAGAGTGTTGGTAAGAGTTCACACTGTTTATAGTAGTTTAGAGTGTTGGTAAGAGTTCACACTGTTTATAGTAGTTTAGAGTGTTGGTAAGAGTTCACACTGTTTATAGTAGTTTAGAGTGTTGGTAAGAGTTCACACTGTTTATAGTAGTTTAGAGTGTTGGTAAGAGTTCACACTGTTTATAGTAGTTTAGAGTGTTGGTAAGAGTTCACACTGTTTATAGTAGTTTAGAGTGTTGGTAAGAGTTCACACTGTTTATAGTAGTTTAGAGTGTTGGTAAGAGTTCACACTGTTTATAGTAGTTTAGAGTGTTGGTAAGAGTTCACACTGTTTATAGTAGTTTAGAGTGTTGGTAAGAGTTCACACTGTTTATAGTAGTTTAGAGTGTTGGTAAGAGTTCACACTGTTTATAGTAGTTTAGAGTGTTGGTAAGAGTTCACACTGTTTAT
Organism: Tachypleus tridentatus; assembly: GCF_004210375.1. NCBI lineage: Eukaryota > Metazoa > Arthropoda > Merostomata > Xiphosura > Limulidae > Tachypleus > Tachypleus tridentatus. The sequence continues at coordinate 151,612,607 of NC_134830.1, forward strand.
AGTAGTTTAGAGTGTTGGTAAGAGTTCACACTGTTTATAGTAGTTTAGAGTGTTGGTAAGAGTTCACACTGTTTATAGTAGTTTAGAGTGTTGGTAAGAGTTCACACTGTTTATAGTAGTTTAGAGTGTTGGTAAGAGTTCACACTGTTTATAGTAGTTTAGAGTGTTGGTAAGAGTTCACACTGTTTATAGTAGTTTAGAGTGTTGGTAAGAGTTCACACTGTTTATAGTAGTTTAGAGTGTTGGTAAGAGTTCACACTGTTTACACTGTTTACAGTAGTAGTTTAGAGTGTTGGTAAGAGTTCACACTGTTTATAGTAGTTTAGAGTGTTGGTAAGAGTTCACACTGTTTATAGTAGTTTAGAGTGTTGGTAAGAGTTCACACTGTTTATAGTAGTTTAGAGTGTTGGTAAGAGTTCACACTGTTTATAGTAGTTTAGAGTGTTGGTAAGAGAGTATAGTAGTTTAGAGTGTTGGTAAGAGTTCACACTGTTTATAGTAGTTTAGAGTGTTGGTAAGAGTTCACACTGTTTATAGTAGTTTAGAGTGTTGGTAAGAGTTCACACTGTTTATAGTAGTTTAGAGTGTTGGTAAGAGTTCACACTGTTTATAGTAGTTTAGAGTGTTGGTAAGAGTTCACACTGTTTATAGTAGTTTAGAGTGTTGGTAAGAGTTTACACTGTTTATAGTAGTTTAGAGTGTTTGTAAGAGTATATATTGGAACTTACACTGTTTATAGAAGTTCAGAGTCTTGGTTAGAGTTTACTCTATTTATAGTAGTTTAGTGTTGGTAAGTAGTTTAGAGTAGTTGGTAAGAGTTCACACTGTTTATAGTAGTTTAGAGTGTTGGTAGAGTTCACACTGTTTATAGTAGTTTAGAGTGTTGGTAAGAGTTCACACTGTTTATAGTAGTTTAGAGTGTTGGTAAGAGTTCACACTGTTTATAGTAGTTTAGAGTGTTGGTAAGAGTTCACACTGTTTATAGTAGTTTAGAGTGTTGGTAAGAGTTCTGTTTATAGTAGTTTAGAGTGTTGGTAAGACACTGTTTATAGTAGTTTAGAGTGTTGGTAAGAGTTCACACTGTTTATAGTAGTTTAGAGTGTTGGTAAGAGTTCACACTGTTTATAGTAGTTTAGAGTGTTGGTAAGAGTTCACACTGTTTATAGTAGTTTAGAGTGTTGGTAAGAGTTCACACTGTTTATAGTAGTTTAGAGTGTTGGTAAGAGTTCACACTGTTTATAGTAGTTTAGAGTGTTGGTAAGAGTTCACACTGTTTATAGTAGTTTAGAGTGTTGGTAAGAGTTCACACTGTTTATAGTAGTTTAGAGTGTTGGTAAGAGTTCACACTGTTTATAGTAGTTTAGAGTGTTGGTAAGAGTTCACACTGTTTATAGTAGTTTAGAGTGTTGGTAAGAGTTCACACTGTTTATAGTAGTTTAGAGTGTTGGTAAGAGTTCACACTGTTTTATAGTAGTTTAGAGTGTTGGTAAGAGTGGTCACACTGTTTATAGTAGTTTAGAGTGTTGGTAAGAGTTCACACTGTTTATAGTAGTTTAGAGTGTTGGTAAGAGTTCACACTGTTTATAGTAGTTTAGAGTGTTGGTAAGAGTTCACACTGTTTATAGTAGTTTAGAGTGTTGGTAAGAGTTCACACTGTTTATAGTAGTTTAGAGTGTTGGTAAGAGTTCACACTGTTTATAGTAGTTTAGAGTGTTGGTAAGAGTCACACTGTTTCACACTGTTTATAGTAGTTTAGAGTGTTGGTAAGAGTTCACACTGTTTATAGTAGTTTAGAGTGTTGGTAAGAGTTCACACTGTTTATAGTAGTTTAGAGTGTTGGTAAGAGTTCACACTGTTTATAGTAGTTTAGAGTGTTGGTAAGAGTTCACACTGTTTATAGTAGTTTAGAGTGTTGGTAAGAGTTCACACTGTTTATAGTAGTTTAGAGTGTTGGTAAGAGTTCACACTGTTTATAGTAGTTTAGAGTGTTGGTAAGAGTTCACACTGTTTATAGTAGTTTAGAGTGTTGGTAAGAGTTCACACTGTTTATAGTAGTTTAGAGTGTTGGTAAGAGTTCACACTGTTTATAGTAGTTTAGAGTGTTGGTAAGAGTTCACACTGTTTATAGTAGTTTAGAGTGTTGGTAAGAGTTCACACTGTTTATAGTAGTTTAGAGTGTTGGTAAGAGTTCACACTGTTTATAGTAGTTTAGAGTGTTGGTAAGAGTTCACACTGTTTATAGTAGTTTAGAGTGTTGGTAAGAGTTCACACTGTTTATAGTAGTTTAGAGTGTTGGTAAGAGTTCACACTGTAAGAGTTCACACTGTTTATAGTAGTTTAGAGTGTTGGTAAGAGTTCACACTGTTTATAGTAGTTTAGAGTGTTGGTAAGAGTTCACACTGTTTATAGTAGTTTAGAGTGTTGGTAAGAGTTCACACTGTTTATAGTAGTTTAGAGTGTTGGTAAGAGTTCACACTGTTTATAGTAGTTTAGAGTGTTGGTAAGAGTTCACACTGTTTATAGTAGTTTAGAGTGTTGGTAAGAGTTCACACTGTTTATAGTAGTTTAGAGTGTTGGTAAGAGTTCACACTGTTTATAGTAGTTTAGAGTGTTGGTAAGAGTTCACACTGTTTATAGTAGTTTAGAGTGTTGGTAAGAGTTCACACTGTTTATAGTAGTTTAGAGTGTTGGTAAGAGTTCACACTGTTTATAGTAGTTTAGAGTGTTGGTAAGAGTTCACACTGTTTATAGTAGTTTAGAGTGTTGGTAAGAGTTCACACTGTTTATAGTAGTTTAGAGTGTTGGTAAGAGTTCACACTGTTTATAGTAGTTTAGAGTGTTGGTAAGAGTTCACACTGTTTATAGTAGTTTAGAGTGTTGGTAAGAGTTCACACTGTTTATAGTAGTTTAGAGTGTTGGTAAGAGTTCACACTGTTTATAGTAGTTTAGAGTGTTGGTAAGAGTTCACACTGTTTATAGTAGTTTAGAGTGTTGGTAAGAGTTCACACTGTTTATAGTAGTTTAGAGTGTTGGTAAGAGTTCACACTGTTTATAGTAGTTTAGAGTGTTGGTAAGAGTTCACACTGTTTATAGTAGTTTAGAGTGTTGGTAAGAGTTCACACTGTTTATAGTAGTTTAGAGTGTTGGTAAGAGTTCACACTGTTTATAGTAGTTTAGAGTGTTGGTAAGAGTTCACACTGTTTATAGTAGTTTAGAGTGTTGGTAAGAGTTCACACTGTTTATAGTAGTTTAGAGTGTTGGTAAGAGTTCACACTGTTTATAGTAGTTTAGAGTGTTTATAGTAGTTTAAGAGTTCACACTGTTTATAGTAGTTTAGAGTGTTGGTAAGAGTTCACACTGTTTATAGTAGTTTAGAGTGTTGGTAAGAGTTCACACTGTTTATAGTAGTTTAGAGTGTTGGTAAGAGTTCACACTGTTTATAGTAGTTTAGAGTGTTGGTAAGAGTTCACACTGTTTATAGTAGTTTAGAGTGTTGGTAAGAGTTCACACTGTTTATAGTAGTTTAGAGTGTTGGTAAGAGTTCACACTGTTTATAGTAGTTTAGAGTGTTGGTAAGAGTTCACACTGTTTATAGTAGTTTAGAGTGTTGGTAAGAGTTCACACTGTTTATAGTAGTTTAGAGTGTTGGTAAGAGTTCACACTGTTTATAGTAGTTTAGAGTGTTGGTAAGAGTCACACTGTTTATAGTAGTTTAGACTGTTTATAGTAGTTTAGAGTTTAGAGTGTTGGTAAGAGTTCACACTGTTTATAGTAGTTTAGAGTGTTGGTAAGAGTTCACACTGTTTATAGTAGTTTAGAGTGTTGGTAAGAGTTCACACTGTTTATAGTAGTTTAGAGTGTTGGTAAGAGTTCACACTGTTTATAGTAGTTTAGAGTGTTGGTAAGAGTTCACACTGTTTATAGTAGTTTAGAGTGTTGGTAAGAGTTCACACTGTTTATAGTAGTTTAGAGTGTTGGTAAGAGTTCACACTGTTTATAGTAGTTTAGAGTGTTGGTAAGAGTTCACACTGTTTATAGTAGTTTAGAGTGTTGGTAAGAGTTCACACTGTTTATAGTAGTTTAGAGTGTTGGTAAGAGTTCACACTGTTTATAGTAGTTTAGAGTGTTGGTAAGAGTTCACACTGTTTATAGTAGTTTAGAGTGTTGGTAAGAGTTCACACTGTTTATAGTAGTTTAGAGTTTAGAGTGTTGGTAAGAGTTCACACTGTTTATAGTAGTTTAGAGTGTTGGTAAGAGTTCACACTGTTTATAGTAGTTTAGAGTGTTGGTAAGAGTTCACACTGTTTATAGTAGTTTAGAGTGTTGGTAAGAGTTCACACTGTTTATAGTAGTTTAGAGTGTTGGTAAGAGTTCACACTGTTTATAGTAGTTTAGAGTAAGAGTTCACACTGTTTATAGTAGTTTAGAGTGTTGGTAAGAGTTCACACTGTTTATAGTAGTTTAGAGTGTTGGTAAGAGTTCACACTGTTTATAGTAGTTTAGAGTGTTGGTAAGAGTTCACACTGTTTATAGTAGTTTAGAGTGTTGGTAAGAGTTCACACTGTTTATAGTAGTTTAGAGTGTTGGTAAGAGTTCACACTGTTTATAGTAGTTTAGAGTGTTGGTAAGAGTTCACACTGTTTATAGTAGTTTAGAGTGTTGGTAAGAGTTCACACTGTTTATAGTAGTTTAGAGTGTTGGTAAGAGTTCACACTGTTTATAGTAGTTTAGAGTGTTGGTAAGAGTTCACACTGTTTATAGTAGTTTAGAGTGTTGGTAAGAGTTCACACTGTTTATAGTAGTTTAGAGTGTTGGTAAGAGTTCACACTGTAAGAGTTACTGTTTAGTAGTTTAGAGTGTTGGTAAGAGTTCACACTGTTTATAGTAGTTTAGAGTGTTGGTAAGAGTTCACACTGTTTATAGTAGTTTAGAGTGTTGGTAAGAGTTCACACTGTTTATAGTAGTTTAGAGTGTTGGTAAGAGTTCACACTGTTTATAGTAGTTTAGAGTGTTGGTAAGAGTTCACACTGTTTATAGTAGTTTAGAGTGTTGGTAAGAGTTCACACTGTTTATAGTAGTTTAGAGTGTTGGTAAGAGTTCACACTGTTTATAGTAGTTTAGAGTGTTGGTAAGAGTTCACACTGTTTATAGTAGTTTAGAGTGTTGGTAAGAGTTCACACTGTTTATAGTAGTTTAGAGTGTTGGTAAGAGTTCACACTGTTTATAGTAGTTTAGAGTGTTGGTAAGAGTTCACACTGTTAGTTTAGAGTGTTGGTAAGAGTTCACAGTTTATAGTAGTTTAGAGTGTTGGTAAGAGTTCACACTGTTTATAGTAGTTTAGAGTGTTGGTAAGAGTTCACACTGTTTATAGTAGTTTAGAGTGTTGGTAAGAGTTCACACTGTTTATAGTAGTTTAGAGTGTTGGTAAGAGTTCACACTGTTTATAGTAGTTTAGAGTGTTGGTAAGAGTTCACACTGTTTATAGTAGTTTAGAGTGTTGGTAAGAGTTCACACTGTTTATAGTAGTTTAGAGTGTTGGTAAGAGTTCACACTGTTTATAGTAGTTTAGAGTGTTGGTAAGAGTTCACACTGTTTATAGTAGTTTAGAGTGTTGGTAAGAGTTGGTAAGAGTTCACACTGTTTATAGTAGTTTAGAGTGTTGGTAAGAGTTCACACTGTTTATAGTAGTTTAGAGTGTTGGTAAGAGTTCACACTGTTTATAGTAGTAAGAGTTCACACTGTTTATAGTAGTTTAGAGTGTTGGTAAGAGTTCACACTGTTTATAGTAGTTTAGAGTGTTGGTAAGAGTTCACACTGTTTATAGTAGTTTAGAGTGTTGGTAAGAGTTCACACTGTTTATAGTAGTTTAGAGTGTTGGTAAGAGTTCACACTGTTTATAGTAGTTTAGAGTGTTGGTAAGAGTTCACACTGTTTATAGTAGTTTAGAGTGTTGGTAAGAGTTCACACTGTTTATAGTAGTTTAGAGTGTTGGTAAGAGTTCACACTGTTTATAGTAGTTTAGAGTGTTGGTAAGAGTTCACACTGTTTATAGTAGTTTAGAGTGTTGGTAAGAGTTCACACTGTTTATAGTAGTTTAGAGTGTTGGTAAGAGTTCACACTGTTTATAGTAGTTTAGAGTGTTGGTAAGAGTTCACACTGTTTATAGTAGTTTAGAGTGTTGGTAAGAGTTCACACTGTTTATAGTAGTTTAGAGTGTTGGTAAGAGTTCACACTGTTTATAGTAGTTTAGAGTGTTGGTAAGAGTTCACACTGTTTATAGTAGTTTAGAGTGTTGGTAAGAGTTCACACTGTTTACACTGTTTATAAGAGTTTAGTAGTGTTGGTAAGAGTTCACACTGTTTATAGTAGTTTAGAGTGTTGGTAAGAGTTCACACTGTTTATAGTAGTTTAGAGTGTTGGTAAGAGTTCACACTGTTTATAGTAGTTTAGAGTGTTGGTAAGAGTTCACACTGTTTATAGTAGTTTAGAGTGTTGGTAAGAGTTCACACTGTTTATAGTAGTTTAGAGTGTTGGTAAGAGTTCACACTGTTTATAGTAGTTTAGAGTGTTGGTAAGAGTTCACACTGTTTATAGTAGTTTAGAGTGTTGGTAAGAGTTCACACTGTTTATAGTAGTTTAGAGTGTTGGTAAGAGTTCACACTGTTTATAGTAGTTTAGAGTGTTGGTAAGAGTTCATACTAGAGTTTGGTAAGAGTAGTTTAGAGTGTTGGTAAGAGTTCACACTGTTTATAGTAGTTTAGAGTGTTGGTAAGAGTTCACACTGTTTATAGTAGTTTAGAGTGTTGGTAAGAGTTCACACTGTTTATAGTAGTTTAGAGTGTTGGTAAGAGTTCACACTGTTTATAGTAGTTTAGAGTGTTGGTAAGAGTTCACACTGTTTATAGTAGTTTAGAGTGTTGGTAAGAGTTCACACTGTTTATAGTAGTTTAGAGTGTTGGTAAGAGTTCACACTGTTTATAGTAGTTTAGAGTGTTGGTAAGAGTTCACACTGTTTATAGTAGTTTAGAGTGTTGGTAAGAGTTCACACTGTTTATAGTAGTTTAGAGTGTTGGTAAGAGTTCACACTGTTTATAGTAGTTTAGAGTGTTGGTAAGAGTTCACACTGTTTATAGTAGTTTAGAGTGTTGGTAAGAGTTCACACTGTTTATAGTAGTTTAGAGTGTTGGTAAGAGTTCACACTGTTTATAGTAGTTTAGAGTGTTGGTAAGAGTTCACACTGTTTATAGTAGTTTAGAGTGTTGGTAAGAGTTCACACTGTTTATAGTAGTTTAGAGTGTTGGTAAGAGTTCACACTGTTTATAGTAGTTTAGAGTGTTGGTAAGAGTTCACACTGTTTATAGTAGTTTAGAGTGTTGGTAAGAGTTCACACTGTTTATAGTAGTTTAGAGTGTTGGTAAGAGTTCACACTGTTTATAGTAGTTTAGAGTGTTGGTAAGAGTTCACACTGTTTATAGTAGTTTAGAGTGTTGGTAAGAGTTCACACTGTTTATAGTAGTTTAGAGTGTTGGTAAGAGTTCACACTGTTTATAGTAGTTTAGAGTGTTGGTAAGAGTTCACACTGTTTCAGTAGTTTAGACTGTTTATAGTAGTTTAGAGTGTTGGTAAGAGTTCACACTGTTTATAGTAGTTTAGAGTGTTGGTAAGAGTTCACACTGTTTATAGTAGTTTAGAGTGTTGGTAAGAGTTCACACTGTTTATAGTAGTTTAGAGTGTTGGTAAGAGTTCACACTGTTTATAGTAGTTTAGAGTGTTGGTAAGAGTTCACACTGTTTATAGTAGTTTAGAGTGTTGGTAAGAGTTCACACTGTTTATAGTAGTTTAGAGTGTTGGTAAGAGTTCACACTGTTTATAGTAGTTTAGAGTGTTGGTAAGAGTTCACACTGTTTATAGTAGTTTAGAGTGTTGGTAAGAGTTCACACTGTTTATAGTAGTTTAGAGTGTTGGTAAGAGTTCACACTGTTTATAGTAGTTTAGAGTGTTGGTAAGAGTTCACACTGTTTATAGTAGTTTAGAGTGTTGGTAAGAGTTCACACTGTTTATAGTAGTTTAGAGTGTTGGTAAGAGTTCACACTGTTATAGTAGTTTAGAGTGTTGGTAAGAGTTCACACTGTTTATAGTAGTTTAGAGTGTTGGTAAGAGTTACTGTTTAGTAGTTTAGAGTGTTGGTAAGAGTTCACACTGTTTATAGTAGTTTAGAGTGTTGGTAAGAGTTCACACTGTTTATAGTAGTTTAGAGTGTTGGTAAGAGTTCACACTGTTTATAGTAGTTTAGAGTGTTGGTAAGAGTTCAGACTGTTTATAGTAGTTTAGAGTGTTGGTAAGAGTTCACACTGTTTATAGTAGTTTAGAGTGTTGGTAAGAGTTCACACTGTTTATAGTAGTTTAGAGTGTTGGTAAGAGTTCACACTGTTTATAGTAGTTTAGAGTGTTGGTAAGAGTTCATACTGTTTATAGTAGTTTAGAGTGTTGGTAAGAGTTCACACTGTTTATAGTAGTTTAGAGTGTTGGTAAGAGTTCACACTGTTTATAGTTTAGAGTTTAGAGTGTTGGTAAGAGTTCACACTGTTTATTAGTTTAGAGTGTTGGTAAGTTTAGAGTGTTGGTAAGAGTTCACACTGTTTATAGTAGTTTAGAGTGTTGGTAAGAGTTCACACTGTTTATAGTAGTTTAGAGTGTTGGTAAGAGTTCACACTGTTTATAGTAGTTTAGAGTGTTGGTAAGAGTTCACACTGTTTATAGTAGTTTAGAGTGTTGGTAAGAGTTCACACTGTTTATAGTAGTTTAGAGTGTTGGTAAGAGTTCATACTGTTTATAGTAGTTTAGAGTGTTGGTAAGAGTTCACACTGTTTATAGTAGTTTAGAGTGTTGGTAAGAGTTCACACTGTTTATAGTAGTTTAGAGTGTTGGTAAGAGTTCACACTGTTTATAGTAGTTTAGAGTGTTGGTAAGAGTTCACACTGTTTATAGTAGTTTAGAGTGTTGGTAAGAGTTCACACTGTTTATAGTAGTTTAGAGTGTTGGTAAGAGTTCACACTGTTTATAGTAGTTTAGAGTGTTGGTAAGAGTTCATACTGTTTATAGTAGTTTAGAGTGTTGGTAAGAGTTCACACTGTTTATAGTAGTTTAGAGTGTTGGTAAGAGTTCACACTGTTTATAGTAGTTTAGAGTGTTGGTAAGAGTTCACACTGTTTATAGTAGTTTAGAGTGTTGGTAAGAGTTCACACTGTTTATAGTAGTTTAGAGTGTTGGTAAGAGTTCATACTGTTTATAGTAGTTTAGAGTGTTGGTAAGAGTTCACACTGTTTATAGTAGTTTAGAGTGTTGGTAAGAGTTCACACTGTTTATAGTAGTTTAGAGTGTTGGTAAGAGTTCACACTGTTTATAGTAGTTTAGAGTGTTGGTAAGAGTTCACACTGTTTATAGTAGTTTAGAGTGTTGGTAAGAGTTCACACTGTTTATAGTAGTTTAGAGTGTTGGTAAGAGTTCACACTGTTTATAGTAGTTTAGAGTGTTGGTAAGAGTTCACACTGTTTATAGTAGTTTAGAGTGTTGGTAAGAGTTCACACTGTTTATAGTAGTTTAGAGTGTTGGTAAGAGTTCACACTGTTTATAGTAGTTTAGAGTGTTGGTAAGAGTTCACACTGTTTATAGTAGTTTAGAGTGTTGGTAAGAGTTCACACTGTTTATAGTAGTTTAGAGTGTTGGTAAGAGTTCACACTGTTTATAGTAGTTTAGAGTGTTGGTAAGAGTTCATACTGTTTATAGTAGTTTAGAGTGTTGGTAAGAGTTCACACTGTTTATAGTAGTTTAGAGTGTTGGTAAGAGTTCACACTGTTTATAGTAGTTTAGAGTGTTGGTAAGAGTTCACACTGTTTATAGTAGTTTAGAGTGTTGGTAAGAGTTCACACTGTTTATAGTAGTTTAGAGTGTTGGTAAGAGTTCACACTGTTTATAGTAGTTTAGAGTGTTGGTAAGAGTTCACACTGTTTATAGTAGTTTAGAGTGTTGGTAAGAGTTCATACATAGTAGTTTAGAGTGTTTTAAGAGTAGTTTTAGCAGTTTAGAGTTGGTAAGAGTTCACACTGTTTATAGTAGTTTAGAGTGTTGGTAAGAGTTCACACTGTTTATAGTAGTTTAGAGTGTTGGTAAGAGTTCACACTGTTTATAGTAGTTTAGAGTGTTGGTAAGAGTTCACACTGTTTATAGTAGTTTAGAGTGTTGGTAAGAGTTCACACTGTTTATAGTAGTTTAGAGTGTTGGTAAGAGTTCATACTGTTTATAGTAGTTTAGAGTGTTGGTAAGAGTTCACACTGTTTATAGTAGTTTAGAGTGTTGGTAAGAGTTCACACTGTTTATAGTAGTTTAGAGTGTTGGTAAGAGTTCATACTGTTTATAGTAGTTTAGAGTGTTGGTAAGAGTTCACACTGTTTATAGTAGTTTAGAGTGTTGGTAAGAGTTCACACTGTTTATAGTAGTTTAGAGTGTTGGTAAGAGTTCATACTGTTTATAGTAGTTTAGAGTGTTGGTAAGAGTTCATACTGTTTATAGTAGTTTAGAGTGTTGGTAAGAGTTCATACTGTTTATAGTAGTTTAGAGTGTTGGTAAGAGTTCACACTGTTTATAGTAGTTTAGAGTGTTGGTAAGAGTTCACACTGTTTATAGTAGTTTAGAGTGTTGGTAAGAGTTCATACTGTTTATAGTAGTTTAGAGTGTTGGTAAGAGTTCATACTGTTTAGAGTGTTGGTAAGAGTTCATACTGTTTATAGTAGTTTAGAGTGTTGGTAAGAGTTCATACTGTTTATAGTAGTTTAGAGTGTTGGTAAGAGTTCATACTGTTTATAGTAGTTTAGAGTGTTGGTAAGAGTTCACACTGTTTATAGTAGTTTAGAGTGTTGGTAAGAGTTCACACTGTTTATAGTAGTTTAGAGTGTTGGTAAGAGTTCATACTGTTTATAGTAGTTTAGAGTGTTGGTAAGAGTTCACACTGTTTATAGTAGTTTAGAGTGTTGGTAAGAGTTCAGTAGTTTAGACTGGTTTCACTGTTTATAGTAGTTTAGAGTGTTGGTAAGAGTTCACACTGTTTATAGTAGTTTAGAGTGTTGGTAAGAGTTCACACTGTTTATAGTAGTTTAGAGTGTTGGTAAGAGTTCATACTGTTTATAGTAGTTTAGAGTGTTGGTAAGAGTTCATACTGTTTATAGTAGTTTAGAGTGTTGGTAAGAGTTCATACTGTTTATAGTAGTTTAGAGTGTTGGTAAGAGTTCAGTAGTTTAGACTGTAAGAGTTACTGTTTATAGTAGTTTAGAGTGTTGGTAAGAGTTCATACTGTTTATAGTAGTTTAGAGTGTTGGTAAGAGTTCATACTGTTTATAGTAGTTTAGAGTGTTGGTAAGAGTTCATACTGTTTATAGTAGTTTAGAGTGTTGGTAAGAGTTCACTGTTTACTGTTTATAGTAGTTTAGAGTGTTGGTAAGAGTTCACACTGTTTATAGTAGTTTAGAGTGTTGGTAAGAGTTCACACTGTTTATAGTAGTTTAGAGTGTTGGTAAGAGTTCACACTGTTTATAGTAGTTTAGAGTGTTGGTAAGAGTTCACACTGTTTATAGTAGTTTAGAGTGTTGGTAAGAGTTCATACTGTTTATAGTAGTTTAGAGTGTTGGTAAGAGTTCACACTGTTTATAGTAGTTTAGAGTGTTGGTAAGAGTTCACACTGTTTATAGTAGTTTAGAGTGTTGGTAAGAGTTCACACATAGTAGTTTAGAGTGTTGGTAAGAGTTTACTAGTAGTTTAGAGTGTTGGTAAGAGTTCACACTGTTTTAGTAGTTTAGAGTGTTGGTAAGAGTTCACACTGTTTATAGTAGTTTAGAGTGTTGGTAAGAGTTCACACTGTTTATAGTAGTTTAGAGTGTTGGTAAGAGTTCATACTGTTTATAGTAGTTTAGAGTGTTGGTAAGAGTTCACACTGTTTAGAGTGTTGGTAAGATAGTAGTTTAGAGTGTTGGTAAGAGTTCACACTGTTTATAGTAGTTTAGAGTGTTGGTAAGAGTTCACACTGTTTATAGTAGTTTAGAGTGTTGGTAAGAGTTCATACTGTTTATAGTAGTTTAGAGTGTTGGTAAGAGTTCACACTGTTTATAGTAGTTTAGAGTGTTGGTAAGAGTTCATACTGTTTATAGTAGTTTAGAGTGTTGGTAAGAGTTCACACTGTTTATAGTAGTTTAGAGTGTTGGTAAGAGTTCACACTGTTTATAGTAGTTTAGAGTGTTGGTAAGAGTTCACACTGTTTATAGTAGTTTAGAGTGTAAGAGTCACACTGTTTATAGTAGTTTAGAGTGTTGGTAAGAGTTCACACTGTTTATAGTAGTTTAGAGTGTTGGTAAGAGTTCACACTGTTTATAGTAGTTTAGAGTGTTGGTAAGAGTTCATACTGTTTATAGTAGTTTAGAGTGTTGGTAAGAGTTCATACTGTTTATAGTAGTTTAGAGTGTTGGTAAGAGTTCACACTGTTTATAGTAGTTTAGAGTGTTGGTAAGAGTTCATACTGTTTATAGTAGTTTAGAGTGTTGGTAAGAGTTCATACTGTTTATAGTAGTTTAGAGTGTTGGTAAGAGTTCATACTGTTTATAGTAGTTTAGAGTGTTGGTAAGAGTTCATACTGTTTATAGTAGTTTAGAGTGTTGGTAAGAGTTCACACTGTTTATAGTAGTTTAGAGTGTTGGTAAGAGTTCATACTGTTTATAGTAGTTTAGAGTGTTGGTAAGAGTTCATACTGTTTTATAGTTTAGAGTGTTGGTAGTTTAGAGTGTTGGTAAGAGTTCATACTGTTTATAGTAGTTTAGAGTGTTGGTAAGAGTTCACACTGTTTATAGTAGTTTAGAGTGTTGGTAAGAGTCTCACACTGTTTATAGTAGTTTAGAGTGTTGGTAAGAGTTCACACTGTTTATAGTAGTTTAGAGTGTTGGTAAGAGTTCATACTGTTTATAGTAGTTTAGAGTGTTGGTAAGAGTTTCACACTGTTTATAGTAGTTTAGAGTGTTGGTAAGAGTTCACACTGTTTATAGTAGTTTAGAGTGTTGGTAAGAGTTCACACTGTTTATAGTAGTTTAGAGTGTTGGTAAGAGTTCACACTGTTTATAGTAGTTTAGAGTGTTGGTAAGAGTTCACACTGTTTATAGTAGTTTAGAGTGTTGGTAAGAGTTCACACTGTTTATAGTAGTTTAGAGTGTTGGTAAGAGTTCACACTGTTTATAGTAGTTTAGAGTGTTGGTAAGAGTTTCACACTGTTTATAGTAGTTTAGAGTGTTGGTAAGAGTTCACACTGTTTATAGTAGTTTAGAGTGTTGGTAAGAGTTCACACTGTTTATAGTAGTTTAGAGTGTTGGTAAGAGTTCACACTGTTTATAGTAGTTTAGAGTGTTGGTAAGAGTTCACACTGTTTATAGTAGTTTAGAGTGTTGGTAAGAGTTCACACTGTTTATAGTAGTTTAGAGTGTTGGTAAGAGTTCACACTGTTTATAGTAGTTTAGAGTGTTGGTAAGAGTTCATACTGTTTATAGTAGTTTAGAGTGTTGGTAAGAGTTCATACTGTTTATAGTAGTTTAGAGTGTTGGTAAGAGTTCACACTGTTTATAGTAGTTTAGAGTGTTGGTAAGAGTTCACACTGTTTATAGTAGTTTAGAGTGTTGGTAAGAGTTCACACTGTTTATAGTAGTTTAGAGTGTTGGTAAGAGTTCATACTGTTTATAGTAGTTTAGAGTGTTGGTAAGAGTTCTGTTTATAGTAGTTTAGAGTGTTGGTAAGACACTGTTTATAGTAGTTTAGAGTGTTGGTAAGAGTTCACACTGTTTATAGTAGTTTAGAGTGTTGGTAAGAGTTCATACTGTTTATGTAGAGTGTTGGTAGAGTTAGTTTAGAGTGTTGGTAAGAGTTCATACTGTTTATAGTAGTTTAGAGTGTTGGTAAGAGTTCATACTGTTTATAGTAGTTTAGAGTGTTGGTAAGAGTTCATACTGTTTATAGTAGTTTAGAGTGTTGGTAAGAGTTCACACTGTTTATAGTAGTTTAGAGTGTTGGTAAGAGTTCACACTGTTTATAGTAGTTTAGAGTGTTGGTAAGAGTTCACACTGTTTATAGTAGTTTAGAGTGTTGGTAAGAGTTCACACTGTTTATAGTAGTTTAGAGTGTTGGTAAGAGTTCACACTGTTTATAGTAGTTTAGAGTGTTGGTAAGAGTTCACACTGTTTATAGTAGTTTAGAGTGTTGGTAAGAGTTCACACTGTTTATAGTAGTTTAGAGTTTGTTGGTAAGAGTTCACACTGTTTATAGTAGTTTAGAGTGTTGGTAAGAGTTCACACTGAGTTTAGAGTGTTGGTAAGAGTTACTGTTTATAGTAGTTTGAGTGTTGGTAAGAGTTCATACTGTTTATAGTAGTTTAGAGTGTTGGTAAGAGTTCATACTGTTTATAGTAGTTTAGAGTGTTGGTAAGAGTTCACACTGTTTATAGTAGTTTAGAGTGTTGGTAAGAGTTCACACTGTTTATAGTAGTTTAGAGTGTTGGTAAGAGTTCACACTGTTTATAGTAGTTTAGAGTGTTGGTAAGAGTTCACACTGTTTATAGTAGTTTAGAGTGTTGGTAAGAGTTCACACTGTTTATAGTAGTTTAGAGTGTTAAGGTCAAGAGTTTAGAGTGTTGGTAAGAGTTCACACTGTTTAGAGTGTTGGTAAGAGTTTAGTTTATAGTAGTTGGTAAGAGTTCACACTGTTTATAGAAGTTTAGAGTGCTAATAAGAGTTTACACTGTTTGTTGTAGTTTAGAGTGTTGGTAAGAGTTTACACTGTTTATAGTAGTTTAGAGTGTTTGGTAAGAGTTCACACTGTTTATAGTAGTTTAGAGTGTTGGTAAGAGTTCACACTGTTTATAGTAGTTTAGAGTGTTGGTAAGAGTTCACACTGTTTATAGTAGTTTAGAGTGTTGGTAAGAGTTCACACTGTTTATAGTAGTTTAGAGTGTTGGTAAGAGTTCACACTGTTTACAGCAGTTTAGAGTGTTGGTAAGAGTTCACACTGTTTATAGTAGTTTAGAGTGTTGGTAAGAGTTCACACTGTTTATAGTAGTTTAGAGTGCTGGTAAGAGTTCACACTGTTTACAGCAGTTTAGAGTGTTGGTAAGAGTTCACACTGTTTATAGTAGTTTAGAGTGTTGGTAAGAGTTCACACTGTTTATAGTAGTGTATATGTTTATAATAGTTTATAGTGTTTGTATGAATTTTAACTATTTATACTAGTTTAGAACAAATGTTTATACATAACCATGAACAATAAAGTTGGCATTAATTATTAACTGTACGTTTGTAGCATTGAAGATGGAAGATGTCGCATGGATATCTACTGAAGGTTTGTTGTTAGTTGTGTTTCATGTTGTAAGATGGATATCTACTGAAGATTTGTTGTTAGTTGTGTTTCATGTTGTTACAGATATCTACTGAAGGTTTGTTGTTAGTTGTTTCATGTTGTTACATGGATATCTACTGAAGGTTTGTTGTTAGTTGTGTTTCATGTTGTTACACAGATATCTAGTGAAGGTTTGTTGTTAGTTGTTTCATGTTGTTACATGGATATCTACTGAAGGTTGGTTGTTAGTTGTGTTTCATGTTGTTACATGGATATCTACTGAAGGTTTGTTGTTAGTTGTGTTTCATGTTGTTACATGGATATATCTACTGAAGGTTTGTTGTTAGTTGTGTTTCATGTTGTTTTACATGGATATCTACTGAAGGTTTGTTGTTAGTTGTGTTTCATGTTGTTACATGGATATCTACTGAAGGTTTGTTGTTAGTTGTGTTTCATGTTGTTACATAGATATCTACTGAAGGTTTGTTGTTAGTTGTGTTTCATGTTGTTACATGGATATCTACTGAAGGTTTGTTGTTAGTTGTGTTTCATGTTGTTACATGGATATCTACTGAAGGTTTGTTGTTAGTTGTGTTTCATGTTGTTACATGGATATCTACTGAAGGTTTGTTGTTAGTTGTGTTTCATGTTGTTACATGGATATCTACTGAAGGTTTGTTGTTAGTTGTGTTTCATGTTGTTGTTACATGGATATCTACTGAAGGTTTGTTGTTAGTTGTGTTTCATGTTGTTACATGGATATCTACTGAAGGTTTGTTGTTAGTTGTGTTTCATGTTGTTACATGGATATCTACTGAAGGTTTGTTGTTAGTTGTGTTTCATGTTGTTACATGGATATCTACTGAAGGTTGGTTGTTGTTGTGTTTCATGTTGTTACATGGATATCTACTGAAGGTTTGTTGTTAGTTGTGTTTCATGTTGTTACATGGATATCTACTGAAGGTTTGTTGTTAGTTGTGTTTCATGTTGTTACATGGATATCTACTGAAGGTTTGTTGTTAGTTGTGTTTCATGTTGTTACATGGATATCTACTGAAGGTTTGTTGTTAGTTGTGTTTCATGTTGTTACATGGATATCTACTGAAGGTTTGTTGTTAGTTGTGTTTCATGTTGTTACATGGATATCTACTGAAGGTTTGTTGTTAGTTGTGTTTCATGTTGTTACATGGATATCTACTGAAGGTTTGTTGTTAGTTTGTGTTTCATGTTGTTACATGGATATCTACTGAAGGTTTGTTGTTAGTTGTGTTTCATGTTGTTACATGGATATCTACTGAAGGTTTGTTGTTAGTTGTGTTTCATGTTGTTACATGGATATCTACTGAAGGTTTGTTGTTAGTTGTGTTTCATGTTGTTACATGGATATCTACTGAAGGTTTGTTGTTAGTTGTGTTTCATGTTGTTACATGGATATCTACTGAAGGTTGGTTGTTAGTTGTGTTTCATGTTGTTACATGGATATCTACTGAAGGTTTGTTGTTAGTTGTGTTTCATGTTGTTACATGGATATCTACTGAAGGTTTGTTGTTAGTTGTGTTTCATGTTGTTACATGGATATCTACTGAAGGTTTGTTGTTAGTTGTGTTTCATGTTGTTACATGGATATCTACTGAAGGTTTGTTGTTAGTTGTGTTTCATGTTGTTACATGGATATCTACTGAAGGTTTGTTGTTAGTTGTGTTTCATGTTGTTACATGGATATCTACTGAAGGTTTGTTGTTAGTTGTGTTTCATGTTGTTACATGGATATCTACTGAAGGTTTGTTGTTAGTTGTGTTTCATGTTGTTACATGGATATCTACTGAAGGTTTGTTGTTAGTTTGTGTTTCATGTTGTTACATGGATATCTACTGAAGGTTTGTTGTTAGTTGTGTTTCATGTTGTTACATGGATATCTACTGAAGGTTTGTTGTTAGTTGTGTTTCATGTTGTTACATGGATATCTACTGAAGGTTGGTTGTTAGTTGTGTTTCATGTTTTATTTACATGGATATCTACTGAAGGTTTGTTGTTAGTTGTGTTTCATGTTGTTACATGGATATCTACTGAAAGTTTTGTTGTTAGTTGTGTTTCATGTTGTTACATGGATATCTACTGAAGGTTGGTTGTTAGTTGTGTTTCATGTTGTTACATGGATATCTACTGAAGGTTTGTTGTTGAGTTTGTGTTTCATGTTGTTACATAGATATCTACTGAAGGTTTGTTGTTAGTTGTGTTTCATGTTGTTACATGGATATCTACTGAAAGGTTTGTTGTTAGTTGTGTTTCATGTTGTTTACATGGATATCTACTGAAGGTTTGTTGTTAGTTGTGTTTCATGTTGTTACATGGATATCTACTGAAGGTTTGTTGTTAGTTGTGTTTCATGTTGTTACATGGATATCTACTGAAGGTTTGTTGTTAGTTGTGTTTCATGTTGTTACATGGATATCTACTGAAGGTTTGTTGTTAGTTGTGTTTCATGTTGTTACATGGATATCTACTGAAGGTTTGTTGTTAGTTGTGTTTCATGTTGTTACATGGATATCTACTGAAGGTTTGTTGTTAGTTGTGTTTCATGTTGTTACATGGATATCTACTGAAGGTTTGTTGTTAGTTGTGTTTCATGTTGTTACATGGATATCTACTGAAGGTTTGTTGTTAGTTGTGTTTCATGTTGTTACATGGATATCTACTGAAGGTTTGTTGTTAGTTGTGTTTCATGTTGTTACATGGATATCTACTGAAGGTTTGTTGTTAGTTGTGTTTCATGTTGTTACATGGATATCTACTGAAGGTTTGTTGTTAGTTGTGTTTCATGTTGTTACATGGATATCTACTGAAGGTTTGTTGTTAGTTGTGTTTCATGTTAGTTGTTACATGGATATCTACTGTTTCATGTTGTTTGTTGTTAGTTTGTTTCATGTTGTTACATGGATATCTACTGAAGGTTTGTTGTTAGTTGTGTTTCATGTTGTTACATGGATATCTACTGAAGGTTTGTTGTTAGTTGTGTTTCATGTTGTTACATGGATATCTACTGAAGGTTTGTTGTTAGTTGTGTTTCATGTTGTTACATGGATATCTACTGAAGGTTTGTTGGTTGTTGTTTCATATGTTGTTACATGGATATCTACTGAAGGTTTGTTGTTAGTTGTGTTTCATGTTGTTACATGGATATCTACTGAAGGTTTGTTGTTAGTTGTGTTTCATGTTGTTACATGGATATCTACTGAAGGTTTGTTGTTAGTTGTGTTTCATGTTGTTACATGGATATCTACTGAAGGTTTGTTGTTAGTTGTGTTTCATGTTGTTACATGGATATCTACTGAAGGTTTGTTGTTAGTTGTGTTTCATGTTGTTACATGGATATCTACTGAAGGTTTGTTGTTAGTTGTGTTTCATGTTGTTACATGGATATCTACTGAAGGTTTGTTGTTAGTTGTGTTTCATGTTGTTACATGGATATCTACTGAAGGTTTGTTGTTAGTTGTTTCATGTTGTTACATGGATATCTACTGAAGGTTTGTTGTTAGTTGTGTTTCATGTTTGTTACATGGATATCTACTGAAGGTTTGTTGTTAGTTGTGTTTCATGTTGTTACATGGATATCTACTGAAGGTTTGTTGTTAGTTGTGTTTCATGTTGTTACATGGATATCTACTGAAGGTTTGTTGTTAGTTGTGTTTCATGTTGTTACATGGATATCTACTGAAGGTTTGTTGTTAGTTGTGTTTCATGTTGTTACATGGATATCTACTGAAGGTTTGTTGTTAGTTGTGTTTCATGTTGTTACATGGATATCTACTGAAGGTTTGTTGTTAGTGTGTTTCATGTTGTTACATGGATATCTACTGAAGGTTTGTTGTTAGTTGTGTTTCATGTTGTTACATGGATATCTACTGAAGGTTTGTTGTTAGTTGTGTTTCATGTTGTTACATGGATATCTACTGAAGGTTTGTTGTTAGTTGTGTTTCATGTTGTTACATGGATATCTACTGAAGGTTTGTTGTTAGTTGTGTTTCATGTTGTTACATGGATATCTACTGAAGGTTTGTTGTTAGTTGTGTTTCATGTTGTTACATGGATATCTACTGAAGGTTTGTTGTTAGTTGTGTTTCATGTTGTTACATGGATATCTACTGAAGGTTTGTTGTTAGTTGTGTTTCATGTTGTTACATGGATATCTACTGAAGGTTTGTTGTTAGTTGTGTTTCATGTTGTTACATGGATATCTACTGAAGGTTTGTTGTTAGTTGTGTTTCATGTTGTTACATGGATATCTACTGAAGGTTTGTTGTTAGTTGTGTTTCATGTTGTTACATGGATATCTACTGAAGGTTTGTTGTTAGTTGTGTTTCATGTTGTTACATGGATATCTACTGAAGGTTTGTTGTTAGTTGTGTTTCATGTTGTTACATGGATATCTACTGAAGGTTTGTTGTTAGTTGTGTTTCATGTTGTTACATGGATATCTACTGAAGTTTCATGTTGTTGGTTGTTAGTTTGTTGTTGTGTTTCATGTTGTACATGGATATCTACATGTTGATATCTACTGGATATCTACTGAAGGTTTGTTGTTAGTTGTGTTTCATGTTGTTACATGGATATCTACTGAAGGTTTGTTGTTAGTTGTGTTTCATGTTGTTACATGGATATCTACTGAAGGTTGGTTGTTAGTTGTGGTTTGTTTACATGGATATCTTGAAGGTTTGTTGTTAGTTGTGTTTCATGTTGTTACATGGATATCTACTGAAGGTTTGTTGTTAGTTGTGTTTCATGTTGTTACATGGATATCTACTGAAGTTGTGTTATTTGTTATCTACTGAAGGTTTGTTGTTATTTGTGTTTCATGTTGTTACATGGATATCTACTGAAGGTTTGTTGTTAGTTGTGTTTCATGTTGTTACATGGATATCTACTGAAGGTTTGTTGTTAGTTGTGTTTCATGTTGTTACATGGATATCTACTGAAGGTTTGTTGTTAGTTGTGTTTCATGTTGTTACATGGATATCTACTGAAGGTTTGTTGTTAGTTGTGTTTCATGTTGTTACATGGATATCTACTGAAGGTTTGTTGTTAGTTGTGTTTCATGTTGTTACATGGATATCTACTGAAGGTTTGTTGTTAGTTGTGTTTCATGTTGTTACATGGATATCTACTGAAGGTTTGTTGTTAGTTGTGTTTCATGTTGTTACATGGATATCTACTGAAGGTTTGTTGTTAGTTGTGTTTCATGTTGTTACATGGATATCTACTGAAGGTTGGTTGTTAGTTGTGTTTCATGTTGTTACATGGATATCTACTGAAGGTTGGTTGTTAGTTGTGTTTCATGTTGTTACATGGATATCTACTGAAGGTTTGTTGTTAGTTGTGTTTCATGTTGTTACATGGATATCTACTGAAGGTTTGTTGTTGAGTTGTGTTTCATGTTGTTACATGGATATCTACTGAAGGTTTGTTGTTAGTTGTGTTTCATGTTGTTACATGGATATCTACTGAAGGTTTGTTGTTGGTTGTGTTTCATGTTGTTGGATATCTACTGAAGTTGTGTTTCATGTTGTTACATGGATATCTACTGAAGGTTTGTTGTTAGTTGTGTTTCATGTTGTTACATGGATATCTACTGAAGGTTTGTTGTTAGTTGTGTTTCATGTTGTTACATGGATATCTACTGAAGGTTGGTTGTTAGTTGTGTTTCATGTTGTTACATGGATATCTACTGAAGGTTTGTTGTTAGTTGTGTTTCATGTTGTTACATGGATATCTACTGAAGGTTTGTTGTTAGTTGTGTTTCATGTTGTTACATGGATATCTACTGAAGGTTTGTTGTTAATTGTGTTTATTACATGGATATCTACTGAAGGTTGGTTGTTAGTTGTGTTTCATGTTGTTACATGGATATCTACTGAAGGTTTGTTGTTAGTTGTGTTTCATGTTGTTACATGGATATCTACTGAAGTTTGGTTGTTAGTTGTGTTTCATGTTGTTACATGGATATCTACTGAAGGTTGGTTGTTAGTTGTGTTTCATGTTGTTACATGGATATCTACTGAAGGTTTGTTGTTAGTTGTGTTTCATGTTGTTACATGGATATCTACTGAAGGTTTGTTGTTGAAGTTGTGTTTCATGTTGTTACATGGATATCTACTGAAGGTTTGTTGTTAGTTGTGTTTCATGTTGTTACATGGATATCTACTGAAGGTTTGTTGTTTAGTTGTGATATCTACTGAAGGTTTGTTGTTAGTTGTGTTTCATGTTGTAAGATGGATATCTACTGAAGGTTTGTTGTTAGTTGTGTTTCATGTTGTTACATGGATATCTACTGAAGGTTTGTTGTTAGTTGTGTTTCATGTTGTTACATGGATATCTACTGAAGGTTTGTTGTTAGTTGTGTTTCATGTTGTTACATGGATATCTACTGAAGGTTTGTTGTTGTTGTGTTTCATGTTGTTACATGGATATCTACTGAAGGTTTGTTGTTAGTGTGTTTCATGTTGTTACATGGATATCTACTGAAGGTTTGTTGTTAGTTGTGTTTCATGTTGTTACATGGATATCTACTGAAGGTTTGTTGTTAGTTGTGTTTCATGTTGTTACATGGATATCTACTGAAGGTTTGTTGTTAGTTGTGTTTCATGTTGTTACATGGATATCTACTGAAGGTTTGTTGTTAGTTGTGTTTCATGTTGTTACATGGATATCTACTGAAGGTTTGTTGTTAGTTGTGTTTCATGTTGTTACATGGATATCTACTGAAGGTTTGTTGTTAGTTGTGTTTCATGTTGTCACATGGATATCTACTGAAGGTTTGTTGTTAGTTGTGTTTCATGTTGTTACATGGATATCTACTGAAGGTTGAAGGTTTGTTGTTAGTTGTGTTTCATGTTGTTACATGGATATCTACTGAAGGTTTGTTGTTAGTTGTGTTTCATGTTGTTACATGGATATCTACTGAAGGTTGGTTGTTAGTTGTGTTTCATGTTGTTACATGGATATCTACTGAAGGTTTGTTGTTGTTGTCATGTTGTTACATGATTTCATGTTGTTACATGGATATCTACTGAAGGTTTGTTGTTAGTTGTGTTTCATGTTGTTACATGGATATCTACTGAAGGTTTGTTGTTAGTTGTGTTTCATGTTGTTACATGGATATCTACTGAAGGTTTGTTGTTAGTTGTTTCATGTTGTTACATGGATATCTACTGAAGGTTTGTTGTTAGTTGTGTTTCATGTTGTTACATGGATATCTACTGAAGGTTTGTTGTTAGTTGTTTCATGTTGTTACATGGATATCTACTGAAGGTTTGTTGTTAGTTGTGTTTCATGTTGCTACATAGATATCTACTGAAGGTTTGTTGTTAGTTGTTTCATGTTGTTACATGGATATCTACTGAAGGTTTGTTGTTAGTTGTGTTTCATGTTGTTACATGGATATCTACTGAAGGTTTGTTGTTAGTTGTGTTTCATGTTGCTACATAGATATCTACTGAAGGTTTGTTGTTAGTTGTTTCATGTTGTTACATGGATATCTACTGAAGGTTGGTTGTTAGTTGTTTCATGTTGTTACATGGATATCTACTGAAGGTTTGTTGTTAGTTGTTTCATGTTGTTACATGGATATCTACTGAAGGTTGGTTGTTAGTTGTGTTTCATGTTGTTACATGGATATCTACTGAAGGTTTGTTGTTAGTTGTGTTTCATGTTGTTACATGGATATCTACTGAAGGTTGGTTGTTAGTTGTGTTTCATGTTGTTACATGGATATCTACTGAAGTTTGTTGTTAGTTGTGTTTCATGTTGTGGATATCTACTGAAGGTTTGTTGTTAGTTTGTTTCATGTTGTTACATGGATATCTACTGAAGGTTTGTTGTTACTTGTGTTTCATGTTGTTACATGGATATCTACTGAAGGTTGGTTGTTAGTTGTGTTTCATGTTGTCACACGGATATCTACTGAAGGTTTGTTGTTAGTTGTGTTTCATGTTGTTACATGGATATCTACTGAAGGTTTGTTGTTAGTTGTGTTTCATGTTGTTACATGGATATCTACTGAAGGTTTGTTGTTACTTGTGTTTCATGTTGTTACATGGATATCTACTGAAGGTTTGTTGTTAGTTGTGTTTCATGTTGTTACATGGATATCTACTGAAGGTTTGTTGTTAGTTGTGTTTCATGTTGTTACATGGATATCTACTGAAGGTTTGTTGTTAGTTGTGTTTCATGTTGTTACATGGATATCTACTGAAGGTTTGTTGTTAGTTGTTTCATGTTGTTACATGGATATCTACTGAAGGTTTGTTGTTACTTGTGTTTCATGTTGTTACATGGATATCTACTGAAGGTTTGTTGTTGTTAGTTGTGTTTCATGTTGTACATGGATATCTACTGAAGGTTGGTTGTTAGTTGTGTTTCATGTTGTTACATGGATATCTACTGAAGGTTGGTTGTTAGTTGTGTTTCATGTTGTTACATGGATATCTACTGAAGGTTGGTTGTTAGTTGTGTTTCATGTTGTTACATGGATATCTACTGAAGGTTGTTAGTTGTTAGTTGTGTTTCATGTTTGTTCATGTTGTTACATGGATATCTACTGAAGGTTTGTTGTTAGTTGTGTTTCATGTTGTTACATGGATATCTACTGAAGGTTTGTTGTTAGTTGTGTTTCATGTTGTTACATGGATATCTACTGAAGGTTTGTTGTTAGTTGTTTCATGTTGTTACATGGATATCTACTGAAGGTTTGTTGTTACTTGTGTTTCATGTTGTTACATGGATATCTACTGAAGGTTTGTTGTTAGTTGTGTTTCATGTTGTTACATGGATATCTACTGAAGGTTTGTTGTTAGTTGTGTTTCATGTTGTTACATGGGAAGGTTTGTTGTTAGTTGTGTTTCATACATGGATATCTACTGAAGGTTGGTTGTTACTTGTGTTTCATGTTGTTTACTATGGATATCTACTGAAGGTTTGTTGTTAGTTGTGTTTCATGTTGTTACATGGATATCTACTGAAGGTTTGTTGTTAGTTGTGTTTCATGTTGTTACATGGATATCTACTGAAGGTTTGTTGTTAGTTGTTTCATGTTGTTGTTAGTTGTGTTACATGTTTCATGTTGTTACATGGATATCTACTGAAGGTTTGTTGTTAGTTGTGTTTCATGTTGTTACATGGATATCTACTGAAGGTTTGTTGTTGTTAGTTTCATGTTGCTACATACAGATATCACCGAAGGTTTGTTGTTAGTTGTTTCATGTTGTTACATGGATATCTACTGAAGGTTTGTTGTTAGTTGTGTTTCATGTTGTAACATGGATATCTACTGAAGGTTTGCTGTTAGTTGTGTTTCATGTTGTCACACGGATATCTACTGAAGGTTTGTTGTTAGTTGTGTTTCATGTTGCTACATAGATATCTACTGAAGGTTTGTTGTTAGTTGTTTCATGTTGTTACATGGATATCTACTGAAGGTTTGTTGTTAGTTGTGTTTCATGTTGTTACATGGATATCTACTGAAGGTTTGTTGTTAGTTGTGTTTCATGTTGTTACATGGATATCTACTGAAGGTTGGTTGTTAGTTGTGTTTCATGTTGTTACATGGATATCTACTGAAGGTTGGTTGTTAGTTGGGTTTCATGTTGTTACATGGATATCTACTGAAGGTTTGTTGTTAGTTGTGTTTCATGTTGTTACATGGATATCTACTCAAGGTTTGTTGTTAGTTGTTTCATGTTGTTACATGGATATCTACTGAAGGTTTGTTGTCAGTTTATACTCTTTATAGTAGTGTATATGTTTATAATAGTTTATAGTGTTTGCATGAGTTTTAACTATTTATACTAGTTTAGAATGTTTAGAATATTTTATAGTTACAATAGATTTGGTTTTAAATTGACATCTAGTGTATGAACTTAATTTCTTTAGATGCTTTGATGTTCTGGGTTTCAGATAATTAATATAGAAATAATCTTAATTTTAATTTAAAGTTAAATTAAAAATATGGAGCCTAGTAATTATGTAATCTGATTTAAAACTAATATATTTATTTTGTTAAATATATTTCATATGATTTTATAACACACCAATGATTTATTACAGTGGTTCCCCATCGCTTTGAAGAAAAATGTCCAATGTAAAATGAGCAAAACAAAAGTTTATACTAAAGACAGGTTAACAAAACATAAGTATTTCTATATCTATAGCTTTTATAATGTTTAGATCAGTCAATGTTCTTTCTAGGTTTGGAGCTGTTTAAAAATAATTTGTTAGTTTTCGGGAACCGCAATTTCAGATAATCATCTTATATTTAAATTTCCTTATTGCTCATTCTTCCCCATAGAGGGGGCTAATACTGTACACTAACACGGTGAAAAACAAAATTACGAGATCTCAGTTCATTGCCACAAATAAGAAAATAAAAAGAAAAGAAAGATTAACCCTTGCGATAACTTGCGTTGTTTCAGTAGTCGGATTTTCTGAGAATATTATGGATAGAAAAAACAAAATTCTTAACTTTTCAAGGAGTGTTTCTTGTTGAATATGTAAACTATCTTGTGTCGGTAGTCTTCAAAAGCAGGCTAAGTAATAGCTTAGGGCCTCAAGCTACTCACTAGGCCCCTAATTCACGGGATTTTTTTATACATATAATTTTAATAACAGTTTTGACTTGTGCCTGTTTTGGTATTATAATCATTTGAAAAATGAAATGTTTTCGATGAAATTGATCGAAAACCTCATTAGGTACTGAAAATCCATTTGGAAATTCCATCAAAACATTGGGAAGTTTAAAGAATAATGAGGCTTGTGGGCCGGGTAACATTTCCTATGGTTTTGAAGGCGGTTAAGAATTGGATATCTTAGCTAGTTGTTGCTATTTTTTGGTCAGTCTGTGAGTAGTGGACAGGTAAATACCAAAAGATTGGAAGATAGCTGATGTAACACTTCGTTTTAAAGGAAGTGGGTAAAATTGTCCCAGTTTTGGAAAGTCTGTTAAGAGATACTTTGCAAATTCATTTAACAAAATTTAAAATTTTATTGGATAGTCAATATAGTTTCACTGAGGGAAAAGTTTGCCTTTCAGATGTTTATATATGTATTCTTTGAAAAGGTTACTGCTTATGTAAATGAGGGAAAGAGTGTGTATTTCGTTTATATGGATTTTCAAAAAGCATTTTCTAAAGTGCCAAATGAAAGGCTGTAAATAAAATTATGTTTATAGGTATGAATGGAAGAAAACAGATGGGTGTTATAAATGGACCTCAGTCAAACTAGGTCAGTGTCACAAGTGATACATCTTAGGGCTCTTTCTTCAGACCTTTGACCTTTTTTATTTACATCAGTGACATATGGAAGGAATGGTCAATAAATTAATTAAATATATTGATGATATTAAGATATTGGATGTTGGTGACTGTGAACAGGATGCTACTGATTTATAAAAGGATTTAGATCATCTAGTGAGTTGGGTAAATAAATGGTTTCAATTACGATTAATTGTAAGAAAACACGTGTTAATTATTATATAATTTGAATTATAGGTTTAATTTGGACGGGAATAACCTTAACAGTGTTATGAAAGAAAGGGATTTTGGTGTAATGGTTGATAACGCTTTTAAATCATTCAAGGATTTTAGGTTGTATCTACAGAAATATTAAATACAAGGATTTTAGGTTGTGTCTACAGAAATATTAAATACAAGGACTTTAGGTTGTGTCTACAGAAATATTAAATACAAGGATTTTAGGTTGTATCTACAGAAATATTAAATACAAGGACTTAAAGTTGTGTCTACAGAAATATTAAATACAAGGATTTTAGGTTGTGTCTACAGAAATATTAAATATAAGGACTTTAGGTTGTGTCTACAGAAATATTAAATACAAGGATTTTAGGTTGTATCTACAGAAATATTAAATACAAGGACTTTAGGTTGTATCTACAGAAATATTAAATACAAGGACTTTAGGTTGTATCTACAGAAATATTAAATACAAGGATTTTAGGTTGTATCTACAGAAATATTAAATAAAAGGATTTTAGGTTGTATCTACAGAAATATTAAATACAAGGACTTTAGGTTGTATCTACAGAAATATTAAATACAAGGACTTTAGGTTGTGTCTACAGAAATATTAAATACAAGGATTTTAGGTTGTATCTACAGAAATATTAAATACAAGGACTTTAGGTTGTATCTACAGAAATATTAAATACAAGGACTTTAGGTTGTATCTACAGAAATATTAAATACAAGGATTTTAGGTTGTGTCTACAGAAATATTAAATATAAGGATTTTAGGTTGTATCTACAGAAATATTAAATACAAGGACTTTAGGTTGTATCCACAGAAATATTAAATACAAGGACTTTAGGTTGTGTCTACAGAAATATTAAATACAAGGACTTTAGGTTGTATCTACAGAAATATTAAATACAAGGACTTTAGGTTGTATCTACAGAAATATTAAATACAAGGACTTTAGGTTGTGTTTACAGAAATATTAAATACAAGGACTTTAGGTTGTGTCTACAGAAATATTAAATACAAGGATTTTAGGTTGTATCTTCAGAAATATTAAATACAAGGACTTTAGGTTGCATCTACAGAAATATTAAATACAAGGATTTTAGGTTGTATCTACAGAAATATTAAATACAAGTCTAAAGAGGCTATAATTTAATTGTATCGGTCACTGGTTAAGCCACGTTTGGAAGATTATCTTCGGTATTGAGCCTCTTACCTTAGAAAGGGCATTTAATTTTTGAAAGGCTTCAGAGAAAGGTTACTAGAATGGTGCCTTGGGTGAAGGGATTGTCATATTAATAGAGGGTGAAATATCTCAAACTATTTTTTCTTGAAAAAGAAAGACTTGTAGGGGGGAATCTGCTCGATGTGTTTGAGATTTATAATGTTCATGCACTATCTTTTTTCATATTTAATCGCGAAAACATTAAGACTAAAGGACACAAATATAAATTTTGCAAAGAGAGAAGTCATCATCAGCTAAGATAGCTTTATTTTTCTAACAGCATGGTTGACCTTTGGAATGAGTTGCCGTCAGATATTGTAGAAGTAGTAAATTTAAGTGAGTTCTAAAAGAGTTTGATAACTATACAAATGATAAGGGCATATTTTAAGACTTTTTTTTTACAATATATTTATTTAATAGTTTTAGTTTAACTTAGAGAATAGGAGAGTAGAGATGGACCATTAGGTCCCTTGTCATTCCTATTCATTATGTTATCATTTGAGGAAGTTTTTGAGTAAAAATGTTGTGTTTATATACCTTTTTAGTGTGTGGAAATAATACTAATAATTATTTTTTAAATTTTTAACGGATTCCGAAAACTATTTTCCTTAGGCCTAACACTGCACGTGATCATGATAATGTAACAATACAGAGGAAATTAAAAAAACGACATATGCGTATGACGTGCCCACCATAGGCACAGTGGTGTGTTCGTTAACCTACAAAGCAGGTTTCGATACTTATAGTAAACAGAGCATTGATAGTCCTTAGTGTAACTTTGTGTTTAACCTCAAAATAAACGAACGAGCTTACGACGAAAAGTTAAACAACAAAGAACATTTCGTTCGTTTGATAATCTTGTGGAAAGGTACAGAAGACCTGTCTGTGTATAGTTGTCCCTAACTTTGAACTAATTGACTAGACGGAACGTCAACAGCGTCCATCGCCAAATCTTGGGCTTTGTCTCTATCATTAGTTCACAGAGTTTGACCTTCGATCTTACAAAGCACTTACGACCCTAAGAGCAACAGGAGAGGCCATCAGTTTTAGAATTCACATTCGTTGCTTGTCCATTTTCTGACCAACAGGAACAGGTATCAGGGTGATAATGATGATAAAAATATTTCTCATGAAAAATATAAATTTGATGATTTTGATGTTAAGTGGAGACAAACGATGCGATCGTTTTCTTTGTTTTTGTGAAGAAAGCTTGAAGAGACCCACTGTAAATAATAAATACTTAATAACAATGAGCTCAAATTACTTAGGCCTAACATGGCCAGGTGATTAGGGGCGCTCGACACACAGTATGGGGATTGTGGATTCGAATTTTCGTCCCACCAAATACGCTTAACCTCTCAGCTGTGAAGGTCATTGTAATGTTACGGTAGAAGTGTGCCCCAAGAATTAG